>NC_089535.1:1759026-2009681 GCF_963924715.1 Thunnus thynnus
GAACTGGAAGTCGTTCTGCTCCGCCATCTTGCAGGTCGTCCCAAAACTCTTATTCCTGCTCTGAGGAGCCATGAGTGAAGATACACAAGAGCCTTCACGTCTTTTACCGACCGACACGCCTCCTTATTGGAAAGCTGATCAGTAGGCTTGTTTGAGATGAACTGCTCCTTTCTTGTAAAGTGGAGGGATCAGGCGGCAGCATCAGCAGGAAGTGACAAAAAGCTGCAGTCAAGTCAGACAGTTTCCAGCAGCTTTCAAAGAATCTACAGGAAGTCACAGAAATATTTACATCCTGTTAGATCTGATCCTGATTTAATAAAATGTTATCAGATCAATCTACTCAAGCTCAGCTGATCAATCACTAACATTGTTTTAATGCTGATCTGTATGATAGAATATAAACTGTTAAAATGACCTATAATCAATAATCAAAACAACATTTATTCTGTAATCTCCAATATTAGACTATTAAATTATTTTACATAGAAATGTAACTGTTGCAGCAAGCGGATCACTACCTGCTGGTCAACATGCCGACTGTAATCAGCTGATGTCACACTAATCAAACTCATTCACATCTCATTGATGAAAGAAAGAAATTCTAATAAAATGAAATTATTATTTTTTCTATGTAATTTAGTTTTTGGGAGAGATCTTTGTATAAGCTTTTATCTTCTTATCTCTCCTGCACAGATGTTTATTTACTTTAAATGAATAAATAGTTGAGTTTATTCAGGTAAAAGTGTGTTTGTTACCTACATGTGAATGTCTCTGTGTACATATCAAATGTTTCAATATTGTATAAACAATAATATTTTGTAATGCACAAACAAATAAAGTAAAATACAAATCAGACCTACTCATGCAAGAGGAAATAAAAAGCAGAAATAGACATTATATCATTTATGTGTCAAATATTCAGACTGTCGGAGCTTCACATCTGTACAGATGAAAATCTTCAAGTCACACGTGTTATCAAAAGTTATGAAATGTCATTTCAGTTCATAATATGGACAAGAATTAAATAATGATATAATCTTCATATTGTGTCTGTCTATAATTTTTGCTTATTGAATGTTTTCTGTCTCTTTGGCTGATAAAAGTTGTCATCAACACATCTGAATTCTTAGTAGAAGGTCAGACAACTGAAATCCAAAATGAAGATAAAACGTCATGTCGTTGATCAAACTCCTGAACCAATCAGCTCTTTGATCAGGTGACATCCATTCTCCCATCATGCCCTGATCCTTGCAGTGGCTGCTGGCCTGGAGACTGATTTACAAACATCATTTTTCACCAACTAATTACTATATTTGGAATAACAAGAATATTCAATATAAAATAAGTCACTAATGGGTTGACAATGGTATTTATTGATTAAACAACTTGTTAATGCTGATGGGAAGTTACTAACAATAATGAATTCCTCTCTGAGTTCAGGTCACCAGTTATGCAGTGGTTTTTGATGCTTTGCTGAGGGCTGTGCTGCAGCTTCTCAGAGGTTCAGTAATCAAGGTTTCAATGATTCATCCATTCAATAGAGGTATATTCCTTGGAGAAGTTGACATTAAGAATAAATGCTTGAATCAATAGGAATTACATATAAGCTGTAACTCTGCCCCCAAGAAGATTCTTTGGGGCTTCACTTTATGTAGAAATTAATTAGCAGAATATTTGGTGAGTCTGAGCCGCTACTTCTGGTTAAACCCTCTGCTAACTTGAATGGGGATAAAATAATTCAATCGTGCGGCTCTTCTAGACTTTCCAAATGTTATTGGACTGAATGGATCAGATTCTGATAGTGAAATGAACCATTTTATAGAAATCAGAGATTCCTTCTCATTAGTGACACCTGTAGCCATTTAATGAGCTGTAACATCCTGGTGCTCGCACTCGCTTGTTTCAGCAAAGCATCTCTCACTCCCACTCAGTCTGCAGAAAATCCAGCCCGAGTTCTTCACGTGAAAATCAGACCACAGGCTGATACAGACAACCGAGAAAGTTGGGGAGGGTCTCATTCTTTATGTTACATTACTACCTGTTCACTTATTGGCAATAAAAAACGATTAATACATGTAAATTGCTTCACAATTCTACATATAGAACCTTTAACATTAGATTTTGTTTTCTCTTAAGTGATAACAGATATAGTAGCTTAGATACACAGTAACCAATAAGTATTTTGTATTTAATTAAACTGTATAATGTCAATAACTTTAATACTTTAACACTATTGGCTGCTGGAGGAAAGAGGTTTGATTTCTGTTAAAAAAAGGCTTTCTGGCAGAAAGACCTGAAGACAAACTTCTCTCATGTGTTTTAATTTGTTCTTCTTCTCTCCTCCCGTGACCTGGAAACCGTTCCTCCACCGCCATCATGGAGGATCTTTCAATCCCTGAAATGCTCCTGGAGGAGACGAGGAGCGAGGAACCACAGGTGTATCCTCTGTGGAAGTTTTTTTACAGGACGGCAACACCCCTTCATCGAATCTGTTTATTGATTGGTCAGCTGATCTGATGGGACAGTAAACAGTCGGGCTGTTGTTGTAATAATCTACCTGTGGAACAAGAATGAAAGCATCAACAGCTGCTGATCATATTTAATAATAAAGTACAAATGACTGAATCATGAATCAATAACAAAAAACACTCTTGTAACTTTATTATTTTTCTTCATAAGTCAAAAGTCTTCTCCTTTATTCTTTTGTTTCAGTGCGTCTCAGCTCCTTCAGGAAAATATGACGTCACACAGCTGCGTCTCCTATAAAATCATCCTGAGCCTGAAAATAACGTCAGACTGTCACAAACTAAACAAGCAACATTTTATTTCAACATATTCCTTCTCATTGGTTGTGTTCTTTCAGTAATTAACAGATTTAAATTGTCTATTTGTGTCTTATTCTGTGACAGACAGTTGCTGCTATAAATCTATAATCAAATAATAAAACACTGGAGCAGTTATCAGCTGTTCCAGGTATCACTATGTGGAAATTATTAAGTGACAGTGTAACGTGTTAATTAATTGTACATGAATTACAACTTTAAACTTTATAGATTGAACTGTTAGTTAATAATTTCTACATCATATTTTGATCACTGACTTCTTCATATTTGACAGTTGAGGTGATGTCCGTCATGAGTAGTTGTCGTCTCCTCAAAATGACGCTGGAGTGAACGAGAATTAAAACTCTCTCATCCTCACTGAGAGGAGCTGAGACACGAGGAAGAGACGTGAGAGAGGGAAGTGAGGAGACACATTAGTGTAAAGAAAAACACCTACAGTGAACTGCAGCTGGGACGATGAGAGCGACTCCCTTATGTGACGTAATTTGACACATTGTTGAAAAAAAAAAGCTCGTTTTAAGGGCGCTGCTCAACATTCCCACTTTTCCATCTGAATTTCTGCTTTTATGTCTCGTTAAACTAATAAAATCATACATTAACCTTTTACAGGACAATTTTAATGATACATAAAATGTAAATCCAGCAAGAAATTCAACCTGCAAGTTGCTCTTTAAGTTGATTCATGAGAGCGGGCATACATCACTTCCCTGTCGTCAGAAAGGCCACGCCCCCTTTTGGGTGAAAACAAGTGTTGTAAAAGTGCTGCACAAAAATTGTGAAATTTAGTGGCACCATGCCTAAAAGCTGCTGCGTCACGTTTTGCACATCGAACAATAAAAAAACCTCCAGTTTACAATTTCCTTTACATCCCCAAAGAGCGAAAGACGGTAAAAGAAGAGATCTGAGATATTTATTTATAAATCAGCATGTCAGTGTCTCTCCTATTAGATAAATATGAAGACATCCATGCCAGTGCTCTAGATGAGAAGTTAAATTTAGAGAGTTTCGATATTAAAACATCATGATTGACTGTGTCGAATGCTTTACACAGATCTAAAATACAGCACCAACTACTCCTCCTTTGTCAAGTCTTGATTTAATTTGCTCTATTAAGTGCAAGGTAGCAGTTTCAGTGGAATGATTTGCTCTAAAGCCAAATTGCATATGATGTAGACCAAAACTGCTTGTATTAAGAAATGTTGTCAGTTGTTTAATGACAACTTTCTCAGCAGCCTTTGAGAGTACTGGCAGTATACTTATTGGTCTGTAGTTACTGGCTTCAAGGCGGTCTCCAGATTTAAAAACAGATGTGACAATGGCACATTTCCAGTCATCAGGAAAGGAGCTGTGTTTAAAAGACAAGTTCATTAAATGAGCAATAGGGGGAGTTAAAATATCTTTGTGTGATTTAACAAACATGGTGTCAAATTGGAAAGTATCTTTACTTTTGGAGCTTTTTAAGGAGCTGATGATTTTGTTTACTTGTAACTCATTCGTCTCTATTATTAAACTACTTGAATAACTTGTTCACCACATCAGTGACAGAGTGTCAGAGAGGAGTTACAGGAAGCCGTTTTGTTGTGATCAGATCAACATGCAGCAGCAGGATGAGAGCTGAGTGTGTTTCAGGTTTGTTATGACTAGGAGACACAGAGAGTATTTATGTTTTATCCTAGTATTTAAAATTGTGTTTTACAGCAGACAGATACAGCTGTCTGCTGTATCTTTGTTTTCAACTCTTTATTGTATCAGTCTTACAACATGTAACATAGAGACAAAAACAGAAAACATTTAGGCATCATAATGAAACAAGGATAACATAACAGACATGACTCCACTCTCTGGACAAAATACATTCAACATGTTAACATGAAGCAGTCAGCTGCATCTGGACTGCACCTGCTGCAGGAAGTCACATTATTGTGAACCTCCTCCTTCCCTCCTCTCTGTTTGGGTGTTTGAACTATTTTACTTTCGTTTTCTTCACCGTCATGTCGCAGACATTGTTCTCCGTATGGTAAGGTCATAACTGACAGTTTTCAGTGTTTAATGACTCCTCTCTGCTCTCACTGTTAGTTTAATGAGTCACTCAGTTGTTGAAAGTGTTTGTGTGAATATCTTGTGTTTGTCTTCAGATCAGATCTGTTAACAGTTTGTGTTCAGGATCAATAACTGCTCCAACAGCAGGAGAGATGATGGTGACATATAGTCATGTGTGAATGTGTTGCTTTTCAATGTTAATGATGATCCATCAACAACTTTGATGTTTTCATGTTTTATATTGTTGCAGATGTGTTTCTCTGTGCTGAAGTCAGTCTGAAGTTGGTTATCTGACTCCTTTAACCAATCAGAGGGAGTTTTTAGGGAGTGTCAATAACTGACTTGTCATCATACAACAGGTAGGAAATTATTATTGAAAATAGTCTAATGTTTTATTTCTATTTGTTGTTAATATTATTATTAATTCCTGCAATAGACTATCCACAGGATCAGGCTCAATGTGGATTGGTCTTTAAGCTGAATGACTGAAATTTTTGTCAGTTGACTTAAAATTAATGTTTAATGATACATTAAAAAAAGCAATTATCAAACATGACAAAGAGTAAAGTTTATATAGACACCAAATGAATTGCATCATGCTGACGTCATTATATGAACAATTCATGGCAGGACTTGATACATAATCAAGATAAAACACATTATCAGTGTCTGAAATAATCACAAAAACTGTCACATAATCCCACACATCTATACAAAAATATAAATACATACAAATATGAGAAACAATTTTAACATTTATGACAACAAATATATTAAAAAATATATATTTGTTGTAAAATATAGAGAACCAGATGTGCCATAGTCATCAATCAGACTGTGATTGACAGCAACATGATCATTAAACATGTACTTGCTGACATAAAAACAAAGGACACTCATCAACCCCTGTGTCTTTATTATTTCTGACATAACATGATTGTTTGCCTGACTGGTCACAGTATTTAGGCTCCTAATGGCTAAAAAGTAATACAGTGTTCTTATTTTATGCTTTTAAATTGGCAAAGACCTCAGAGTTTGAATTTACCAGCAGTCAAATTAGAGAAGCTGCTTTTACCAAAGTAACTGGATGTACTGCTGTCATCTGATATAATGGAGTATTCTTACATTGATGTATTGGTACTTTTGCTGAAGTTAAGTATCTGAGTTCTTCAACCACTGACATCAGGAGACAGAGAATTAAGGAGAAGAACAAAACTAAAACTACATCTTCTATGCTTATTGTATTTAGTGATTTGTGGTCAGAGATGTGAACACAGTGTTATCTCAGTCTCAGGTCTCCAGCAGTCAAACTAAATGATTTTCAGTGTTAACAATACAGATATTTACAGGAAGGACACATTTATAATCATTTTGTAAGACTTGTGGCACAAAGATATATTTAATTATAATGTAATCTAAATGTGTGTAAATAAATAACATTTGATAGTTTTATAGTTTGTTATTTTGTCTGAATCCCAGAATTCATTGTGCTGCTGAAACCAAACCTACAACATCTGCTGTGGTTTTTATTTTTAACAGTAACTTCCTGTTTTACACAGTTCTTTCTGTTTTAACAGAGCAGGAAGCAGCGCTGCATTGAAATACTTTTTGATATATTGTAACAAAATCCCATCCTACAAATAACCCTAAGATATTGCACAATTACATATTTACAATATGACATATTAAATCAACTTGTTTGATTTGATTTAATGATTGGGACAGTGTTCAGTTTTTAAACATTAAAGATACACTGGAGTTAGCTCAAAGCTAATTTACATCTGTAGTCCCCCACAATCAAAACATACAACAAACAGTACAAAGCAAAAAAACACACAAAATACAAAATACAAAGCTACACACAACAGCACATCACATACACCCACAATGTCAATCAGAAATTAATAATGTAAACTTGTCAAATTAAAAGCAAGACTACCTGCACTAATGAGAAGACCATAGATGGAGTTTAGCCTCAGTGGTCACACAGCTGATTGGTCTTTAGTAGATTTTTTAATTTGGCCTTGAATGTATTGATTGAACTGCAGCTCTTCATATCATCAGGTAGGACGTTCACTGAGTTGTGGTTTTCACAGAGAAAGCTGATTGTCCAAATACAGTGTGATGAAATGGTCCAATAATGTATAGAGGATATTCTGGAGGATCTAATAGAACTTACTGAGCGAGTGAACACAAAGTCACATAGTGGAGGAGGACAAACCATTTAACATTTATAAACTAGGCACAAATTAGAGAATAATCTAAAATTGTCAAAGCTCAGTAAATTGTATTTCTCCAGAACCCTACAGTGATGGAAATGCATTGGCTTTTTGTCCAGAGTTTTTAGAGTTTGTTTGTATAAGGACTCAAGAGGTTTTATGGCTGTTTCTCCAGCCTGCCCCCAACATGTGATCAATAAGACATCTGGGAAAGAATCATAGCTGCATAAATATCTGCAGCGTCCAAAGACAGACAGTTTCTAATATGTCTAAAATTTGGTAAGTTGTACTTTATGGTTTTAACCGTTTTTTTAACATGTTTCTTAAAGTTCAAATTTGGATCCAGTGTCACACCAAGATATTTAAAATCAGTGACTTTGTCAATTTTTTCACCTTTCATGAAAATATCAGCGTTAGGAGGTTGTACCATAGTCTTAGAGAAAAACATACCTGTTGTCTTGTTTACATTTAGACTCAGACATGATTGATCAAGCCAATGTGTGATCCTTTCCAATGCAATTGTTAGCTTAGCAGCAGCTAACTCAGCTGTTTTTGCATGTGTGTACACAACGGTGTCATCTGCATACATTTGTAGTTCTGCATCATGACACTGTTGAGGGAGATCATTAATATATAGGCTAAATAATAGGGGACCTAACACTGACCCTTGTGGAACACCCATTGTGCACTTCATGTTACTGGACAGTATGTCACCAACTTTAACACATTGTCTCCTATTAGATAAATATGAAGACATCCATGCCAGTGCTCTAGATGAGAAGTTACATTTAGAGAGCTTCTATATTAAAACATCATGATTGACTGTGTCGAATGTTTTACACAGATCTAAAAATACAGCACCAACTACTCCTACTTTGTCAAGTCTTGATTTAATTTGCTCTATTAAGTGCAAGGTAGCAGTTTCAGTGAAATGATTTGCTCTAAAGCCAAATTGCATATGATGTAGACCAAAACTGCTTGTATTAAGAAATGTTGTCAGTTGTTTAATGACAACTTTCTCAGCAGCCTTTGAGAGTACTGGAAGTAAACTTATTGGTCTGTAGTTACTGGCTTCAAGGCGGTCTCCAGATTTAAAAATAGGTGTGACAACGGCACATTTCCAGTCATCAGGAAAGGAGCTGTGTTTAAAAGACAAGTTCATTAAATGAGCAATAGGGGGAGTTAAAATATCTTTGTGTGGTTTAACAAACATGGTGTCAAATTGGAAAGTATCTTTACTTTTGGAGCTTTTTAAGGAGCTGATGATTTTGTTTACTTGTAACTCATTCGTCTCTAAAACCTGACCTGTAGCATCTATAGCAACAATATCCAGTTTCCTTTATGTAATTTTTTTCTCCTAAATATTTTGGGTCCCTCCTTGTGAGATTATAAATGTTTTTCCAGATCAATTTACTGTTGCCTTTTGCTTCATTCAATATATTGAGATAGAAATGAGATTTTGCTTCTCTTTGTTCCTTAAACCTTTATAAATCAGCATGTCAGTGTCTCTTCTAGTTTTAACTGCCTTCCTTAGTGCAGCATCTCTAGATTTCATTAGTTTCCACAAATGTTCATTAAACCATTAAACAGTAAATAGTTTTTATTTTTAGATTTTATCTGTATCCTCACATTAAATCTTTCCCTCACAGAGTTGATTGTGTGAGTAAAAGTATCACAGCCATAGTCCAGATCATCAGAGGACAGAACATCATCCCAGTTCAAGCTGTTCATTTCATTGGTAAATTCTTCTTGCTTAGCTCTGGGTATGCATTGAAGGATCATTGTCTTAGTTGCTGTGGTCTTAAATCTACTTTTAGTCAGTTTTCTCGATGAGATTAGATTATCCTTTACATTTACAAATGTAACATTAGATACATAGATGTCTGCTGAACAACGTGTATCTGAACATATTAAAAAGAAAATCTTTTCTACATAAACAGTCCCGTTTCATGCTGAATTTATTTTTAATAATCAGCCACTTTGAAACCCTCTGGGCTCTCCTCTCTGACCTTTTGTGGTTATTTCCTGGTTAAAGTCATTTCTTGTGATTTATGACTCAGAGGATTTTCTGTCGTCTTTCTTCGTCTTTCTCTGACTGTTTCAGTGTTTCAGACCTCCTCCTCTTTGCTGTCACTGTTAGTTTCATGTGAATGTAACACTCACTGCAAGTCACTAGCATAAGAAATGACAATAAAAGATGTAAAGTAAGTATTTTTATTGCAGACGATCAGATTGAGATTTATTACATTCAGCCACCTGAACTTCCTCCCAGTTAATTTCCCAGCTATCACTAACAGGGCAGGGGCTGAGTTTAACTAAGACACACCAGTGCACACTGCAGTCAATAAGTCCTACACACCAGGTGAGTTAACACACTCCAAACTGGAACACGTGACTATCTTCACAGCAACCGACTAACAACCACAGCTCACCTTAAACCTGCCCTGACTGGCTGACTGGGATTAATGGTGGGACAGCAGGCAGACTGATATTAAAACAAACAAACAAAAATAAGAAAAAAAGAAAACTAGTCCGCTCCAAGGGCAATACCCGTATCTTTTTGCCCGCTACCAGCTCACTTACCAGGGCGGACTAGACAGGAAAGAAAACCTCAATAAAACAAACAGACAAATGATACAAATAATCCCACAGCAGGAGCAGCTAATAGACCACTGATGCTCTGGTACGTAGATTTATTTCCGTACTGACTACCAGCCGCCTTCAACCCAGCAGGGAAGCAGGTCAGTCATTCCTGCAGTCTCGCCTTCCCTGAATGCCAAAATAACCACTCTGTTCCTCCTTCAGGTAGCTTTATATCTGCCAAACCTCAACAACTGGTGCATCTCCACTTTTTACACCTGCCACATGAATGTAAGAAGCAGAGAAGTTAAAACATTTATGACGCTTCAAAATCTCTGATCTGTTCATGTTCCATCTGTGCTGAAGTCAGTCTGAAGTTGGTCGTGCGTTTCATAAAGTCTGTTCACTTTTTAAAAATACTTCAGTAAAATACAGTTAAAAGACATGAATACACCTCCTCTGTGAAACATCTTTTACAGTTCAGAGTTGGAATCATTTTGGAGATATTTTAATGGTTAAAGTTAAAAAACAAAACAAAAACACACAAATCATAAACTGTTAACATGCAAAACCATCCATACATGATATATAAATACATAATGTTCTGATAGTCCAGTCATGAGAATAAAATGGTGAAAGTATCTCTTAAATATTATTAAACTACTTGAATAACTTGTTCACCACATCAGTGACAGAGTGTCAGAGAGGAGTTACAGGAAGCCATTTTGTTGTGATCAGATCAACATGCAGCAGCAGGATGAGAGCTGAGTGTGTTTCAGGTTTGTTATGACTAGGAGACACAGAGAGTATTTATGTTTTATCCTAGTATTTAAAATTGTGTTTTACAGCAGACAGATACAGCTGTCTGCTGTATCTTTGTTTTCAACTCTTTATTGTATCAGTCTTACAACATGTAACATAGAGACAAAAACAGAAAACATTTAGGCATCATAATGAAACAAGGATAACATAACAGACATGACTCCACTCTCTGGACAAAATACATTCAACATGTTAACATGAAGCAGTCAGCTGCATCTGGACTGCACCTGCTGCAGGAAGTCACATTATTGTGAACCTCCTCCTTCCCTCCTCTCTGTTTGGGTGTTTGAACTATTTTACTTTCGTTTTCTTCACCGCCGTGTCGCAGACATTGTTCTCCGTATGGTAAGGTCATAACTGACAGTTTTCAGTGTTTAATGACTCCTCTCTGCTCTCACTGTTAGTTTAATGAGTCACTCAGTTGTTGAAAGTGTTTGTGTATAGTCATGTGTGAATGTGTTGCTTTTCAATGTTAATGATGATCCATCAACAACTTTGATGTTTTCATGTTTTATATTGTTGCAGATGTGTTTCTCTGTGCTGAAGTCAGTCTGAAGTTGGTTATCTGACTCCTTCAACCAATCAGAGGGGGTTTTTAGGGAGTGCCAATAACTGACTTGTCATCATACAACAGGTAGGAAATTATTATTGAAAATAGTCTAATGTTTTATTTCTATTTGTTGTTAATATTATTATTAATTCCTGCAATAGACTATCCACAGGATCAGGCTCAATGTGGATTGGTCTTTAAGCTGAATGACTGAAATTTTTGTCAGTTGACTTAAAATTAATGTTTAATGATACATTAAAAAAAGCGATTATCAAACATGACAAAGAGTAAAGTTTATATAGACACCAAATGAGTTGCATCATGCTGACGTCATTATATGAACAATTCATGGCAGGACTTGATACATAATCAAGATAAAACACATTATCAGTGTCTGAAATAATCACAAAAACTGTCACATAATCCCACACATCTATACAAAAATATAAATACATACAAATATGAGAAACAATTTTAACATTTATGACAACAAATATATTAAAAAATATATATTTGTTGTAAAATATAGAGAACCAGATGTGCCATAGTCATCAATCAGACTGTGATTGACAGCAACATGATCATTAAACATGTACTTGCTGACATAAAAACAAAGGACACTCATCAACCCCTGTGTCTTTATTATTTCTGACATAACATGATTGTTTGCCTGACTGGTCACAGTATTTAGGCTCCTAATGGCTAAAAAGTAATACAGTGTTCTTATTTTATGCTTTTAAATTGGCAAAGACCTCAGAGTTTGAATTTACCAGCAGTCAAATTAGAGAAGCTGCTTTTACCAAAGTAACTGGATGTACTGCTGTCATCTGATATAATGGAGTATTCTTACATTGATGTATTGGTACTTTTGCTGAAGTTAAGTATCTGAGTTCTTCAACCACTGACATCAGGAGACAGAGAATTAAGGAGAAGAACAAAACTAAAACTACATCTTCTATGCTTATTGTATTTAGTGATTTGTGGTCAGAGATGTGAACACAGTGTTATCTCAGTCTCAGGTCTCCAGCAGTCAAACTAAATGATTTTCAGTGTTAACAATACAGATATTTACAGGAAGGACACATTTATAATCATTTTGTAAGACTTGTGGCACAAAGATATATTTAATTATAATGTAATCTAAATGTGTGTAAATAAATAACATTTGATAGTTTTATAGTTTGTTATTTTGTCTGAATCCCAGAATTCATTGTGCTGCTGAAACCAAACCTACAACATCTGCTGTGGTTTTTATTTTTAACAGTAACTTCCTGTTTTACACAGTTCTTTCTGTTTTAACAGAGCAGGAAGCAGCGCTGCATTGAAATACTTTTTGATATATTGTAACAAAATCCCATCCTACAAATAACCCTAAGATATTGCACAATTACATATTTACAATATGACATATTAAATCAACTTGTTTGATTTGATTTAATGATTGGGACAGTGTTCAGTTTTTAAACATTAAAGATACACTGGAGTTAGCTCAAAGCTAATTTACATCTGTAGTCCCCCACAATCAAAACATACAACAAACAGTACAAAGCAAAAAAACACACAAAATACAAAATACAAAGCTACACACAACAGCACATCACATACACCCACAATGTCAATCAGAAATTAATAATGTAAACTTGTCAAATTAAAAGCAAGACTACCTGCACTAATGAGAAGACCATAGATGGAGTTTAGCCTCAGTGGTCACACAGCTGATTGGTCTTTAGTAGATTTTTTAATTTGGCCTTGAATGTATTGATTGAACTGCAGCTCTTCATATCATCAGGTAGGACGTTCACTGAGTTGTGGTTTTCACAGAGAAAGCTGATTGTCCAAATACAGTGTGATGAAATGGTCCAATAATGTATAGAGGATATTCTGGAGGATCTAATAGAACTTACTGAGCGAGTGAACACAAAGTCACATAGTGGAGGAGGACAAACCATTTAACATTTATAAACTAGGCACAAATTAGAGAATAATCTAAAATTGTCAAAGCTCAGTAAATTGTATTTCTCCAGAACCCTACAGTGATGGAAATGCATTGGCTTTTTGTCCAGAGTTTTTAGAGTTTGTTTGTATAAGGACTCAAGAGGTTTTATGGCTGTTTCTCCAGCCTGCCCCCAACATGTGATCAATAAGACATCTGGGAAAGAATCATAGCTGCATAAATATCTGCAGCGTCCAAAGACAGACAGTTTCTAATATGTCTAAAATTTGGTAAGTTGTACTTTATGGTTTTAACCGTTTTTTTAACATGTTTCTTAAAGTTCAAATTTGGATCCAGTGTCACACCAAGATATTTAAAATCAGTGACTTTGTCAATTTTTTCACCTTTCATGAAAATATCAGCGTTAGGAGGTTGTACCATAGTCTTAGAGAAAAACATACCTGTTGTCTTGTTTACATTTAGACTCAGACATGATTGATCAAGCCAATGTGTGATCCTTTCCAATGCAATTGTTAGCTTAGCAGCAGCTAACTCAGCTGTTTTTGCATGTGTGTACACAACGGTGTCATCTGCATACATTTGTAGTTCTGCATCATGACACTGTTGAGGGAGATCATTAATATATAGGCTAAATAATAGGGGACCTAACACTGACCCTTGTGGAACACCCATTGTGCACTTCATGTTACTGGACAGTATGTCACCAACTTTAACACATTGTCTCCTATTAGATAAATATGAAGACATCCATGCCAGTGCTCTAGATGAGAAGTTACATTTAGAGAGCTTCTATATTAAAACATCATGATTGACTGTGTCGAATGTTTTACACAGATCTAAAAATACAGCACCAACTACTCCTACTTTGTCAAGTCTTGATTTAATTTGCTCTATTAAGTGCAAGGTAGCAGTTTCAGTGAAATGATTTGCTCTAAAGCCAAATTGCATATGATGTAGACCAAAACTGCTTGTATTAAGAAATGTTGTCAGTTGTTTAATGACAACTTTCTCAGCAGCCTTTGAGAGTACTGGAAGTAAACTTATTGGTCTGTAGTTACTGGCTTCAAGGCGGTCTCCAGATTTAAAAATAGGTGTGACAACGGCACATTTCCAGTCATCAGGAAAGGAGCTGTGTTTAAAAGACAAGTTCATTAAATGAGCAATAGGGGGAGTTAAAATATCTTTGTGTGGTTTAACAAACATGGTGTCAAATTGGAAAGTATCTTTACTTTTGGAGCTTTTTAAGGAGCTGATGATTTTGTTTACTTGTAACTCATTCGTCTCTAAAACCTGACCTGTAGCATCTATAGCAACAATATCCAGTTTCCTTTATGTAATTTTTTTCTCCTAAATATTTTGGGTCCCTCCTTGTGAGATTATAAATGTTTTTCCAGATCAATTTACTGTTGCCTTTTGCTTCATTCAATATATTGAGATAGAAATGAGATTTTGCTTCTCTTTGTTCCTTAAACCTTTATAAATCAGCATGTCAGTGTCTCTTCTAGTTTTAACTGCCTTCCTTAGTGCAGCATCTCTAGATTTCATTAGTTTCCACAAATGTTCATTAAACCATTAAACAGTAAATAGTTTTTATTTTTAGATTTTATCTGTATCCTCACATTAAATCTTTCCCTCACAGAGTTGATTGTGTGAGTAAAAGTATCACAGCCATAGTCCAGATCATCAGAGGACAGAACATCATCCCAGTTCAAGCTGTTCATTTCATTGGTAAATTCTTCTTGCTTAGCTCTGGGTATGCATTGAAGGATCATTGTCTTAGTTGCTGTGGTCTTAAATCTACTTTTAGTCAGTTTTCTCGATGAGATTAGATTATCCTTTACATTTACAAATGTAACATTAGATACATAGATGTCTGCTGAACAACGTGTATCTGAACATATTAAAAAGAAAATCTTTTCTACATAAACAGTCCCGTTTCATGCTGAATTTATTTTTAATAATCAGCCACTTTGAAACCCTCTGGGCTCTCCTCTCTGACCTTTTGTGGTTATTTCCTGGTTAAAGTCATTTCTTGTGATTTATGACTCAGAGGATTTTCTGTCGTCTTTCTTCGTCTTTCTCTGACTGTTTCAGTGTTTCAGACCTCCTCCTCTTTGCTGTCACTGTTAGTTTCATGTGAATGTAACACTCACTGCAAGTCACTAGCATAAGAAATGACAATAAAAGATGTAAAGTAAGTATTTTTATTGCAGACGATCAGATTGAGATTTATTACATTCAGCCACCTGAACTTCCTCCCAGTTAATTTCCCAGCTATCACTAACAGGGCAGGGGCTGAGTTTAACTAAGACACACCAGTGCACACTGCAGTCAATAAGTCCTACACACCAGGTGAGTTAACACACTCCAAACTGGAACACGTGACTATCTTCACAGCAACCGACTAACAACCACAGCTCACCTTAAACCTGCCCTGACTGGCTGACTGGGATTAATGGTGGGACAGCAGGCAGACTGATATTAAAACAAACAAACAAAAATAAGAAAAAAAGAAAACTAGTCCGCTCCAAGGGCAATACCCGTATCTTTTTGCCCGCTACCAGCTCACTTACCAGGGCGGACTAGACAGGAAAGAAAACCTCAATAAAACAAACAGACAAATGATACAAATAATCCCACAGCAGGAGCAGCTAATAGACCACTGATGCTCTGGTACGTAGATTTATTTCCGTACTGACTACCAGCCGCCTTCAACCCAGCAGGGAAGCAGGTCAGTCATTCCTGCAGTCTCGCCTTCCCTGAATGCCAAAATAACCACTCTGTTCCTCCTTCAGGTAGCTTTATATCTGCCAAACCTCAACAACTGGTGCATCTCCACTTTTTACACCTGCCACATGAATGTAAGAAGCAGAGAAGTTAAAACATTTATGACGCTTCAAAATCTCTGATCTGTTCATGTTCCATCTGTGCTGAAGTCAGTCTGAAGTTGGTCGTGCGTTTCATAAAGTCTGTTCACTTTTTAAAAATACTTCAGTAAAATACAGTTAAAAGACATGAATACACCTCCTCTGTGAAACATCTTTTACAGTTCAGAGTTGGAATCATTTTGGAGATATTTTAATGGTTAAAGTTAAAAAACAAAACAAAAACACACAAATCATAAACTGTTAACATGCAAAACCATCCATACATGATATATAAATACATAATGTTCTGATAGTCCAGTCATGAGAATAAAATGGTGAAAGTATCTCTTAAATATTATTAAACTACTTGAATAACTTGTTCACCACATCAGTGACAGAGTGTCAGAGAGGAGTTACAGGAAGCCATTTTGTTGTGATCAGATCAACATGCAGCAGCAGGATGAGAGCTGAGTGTGTTTCAGGTTTGTTATGACTAGGAGACACAGAGAGTATTTATGTTTTATCCTAGTATTTAAAATTGTGTTTTACAGCAGACAGATACAGCTGTCTGCTGTATCTTTGTTTTCAACTCTTTATTGTATCAGTCTTACAACATGTAACATAGAGACAAAAACAGAAAACATTTAGGCATCATAATGAAACAAGGATAACATAACAGACATGACTCCACTCTCTGGACAAAATACATTCAACATGTTAACATGAAGCAGTCAGCTGCATCTGGACTGCACCTGCTGCAGGAAGTCACATTATTGTGAACCTCCTCCTTCCCTCCTCTCTGTTTGGGTGTTTGAACTATTTTACTTTCGTTTTCTTCACCGCCGTGTCGCAGACATTGTTCTCCGTATGGTAAGGTCATAACTGACAGTTTTCAGTGTTTAATGACTCCTCTCTGCTCTCACTGTTAGTTTAATGAGTCACTCAGTTGTTGAAAGTGTTTGTGTATAGTCATGTGTGAATGTGTTGCTTTTCAATGTTAATGATGATCCATCAACAACTTTGATGTTTTCATGTTTTATATTGTTGCAGATGTGTTTCTCTGTGCTGAAGTCAGTCTGAAGTTGGTTATCTGACTCCTTCAACCAATCAGAGGGGGTTTTTAGGGAGTGCCAATAACTGACTTGTCATCATACAACAGGTAGGAAATTATTATTGAAAATAGTCTAATGTTTTATTTCTATTTGTTGTTAATATTATTATTAATTCCTGCAATAGACTATCCACAGGATCAGGCTCAATGTGGATTGGTCTTTAAGCTGAATGACTGAAATTTTTGTCAGTTGACTTAAAATTAATGTTTAATGATACATTAAAAAAAGCGATTATCAAACATGACAAAGAGTAAAGTTTATATAGACACCAAATGAGTTGCATCATGCTGACGTCATTATATGAACAATTCATGGCAGGACTTGATACATAATCAAGATAAAACACATTATCAGTGTCTGAAATAATCACAAAAACTGTCACATAATCCCACACATCTATACAAAAATATAAATACATACAAATATGAGAAACAATTTTAACATTTATGACAACAAATATATTAAAAAATATATATTTGTTGTAAAATATAGAGAACCAGATGTGCCATAGTCATCAATCAGACTGTGATTGACAGCAACATGATCATTAAACATGTACTTGCTGACATAAAAACAAAGGACACTCATCAACCCCTGTGTCTTTATTATTTCTGACATAACATGATTGTTTGCCTGACTGGTCACAGTATTTAGGCTCCTAATGGCTAAAAAGTAATACAGTGTTCTTATTTTATGCTTTTAAATTGGCAAAGACCTCAGAGTTTGAATTTACCAGCAGTCAAATTAGAGAAGCTGCTTTTACCAAAGTAACTGGATGTACTGCTGTCATCTGATATAATGGAGTATTCTTACATTGATGTATTGGTACTTTTGCTGAAGTTAAGTATCTGAGTTCTTCAACCACTGACATCAGGAGACAGAGAATTAAGGAGAAGAACAAAACTAAAACTACATCTTCTATGCTTATTGTATTTAGTGATTTGTGGTCAGAGATGTAAACACAGTGTTATCTCAGTCTCAGGTCTCCAGCAGTCAAACTAAATGATTTTCAGTGTTAACAATACAGATATTTACAGGAAGGACACATTTATAATCATTTTGTAAGACTTGTGGCACAAAGATATATTTAATTATAATGTAATCTAAATGTGTGTAAATAAATAACATTTGATAGTTTTATAGTTTGTTATTTTGTCTGAATCCCAGAATTCATTGTGCTGCTGAAACCAAACCTACAACATCTGCTGTGGTTTTTATTTTTAACAGTAACTTCCTGTTTTACACAGTTCTTTCTGTTTTAACAGAGCAGGAAGCAGCGCTGCATTGAAATACTTTTTGATATATTGTAACAAAATCCCATCCTACAAATAACCCTAAGATATTGCACAATTACATATTTACAATATGACATATTAAATCAACTTGTTTGATTTGATTTAATGATTGGGACAGTGTTCAGTTTTTAAACATTAAAGATACACTGGAGTTAGCTCAAAGCTAATTTACATCTGTAGTCCCCCACAATCAAAACATACAACAAACAGTACAAAGCAAAAAAACACACAAAATACAAAATACAAAGCTACACACAACAGCACATCACATACACCCACAATGTCAATCAGAAATTAATAATGTAAACTTGTCAAATTAAAAGCAAGACTACCTGCACTAATGAGAAGACCATAGATGGAGTTTAGCCTCAGTGGTCACACAGCTGATTGGTCTTTAGTAGATTTTTTAATTTGGCCTTGAATGTATTGATTGAACTGCAGCTCTTCATATCATCAGGTAGGACGTTCACTGAGTTGTGGTTTTCACAGAGAAAGCTGACTGTCCAAATACAGTGTGATGAAATGGTCCAATAATGTATAGAGGATATTCTGGAGGATCTAATAGAACTTACTGAGCGAGTGAACACAAAGTCACATAGTGGAGGAGGACAAACCATTTAACATTTATAAACTAGGCACAAATTAGAGAATAATCTAAAATTGTCAAAGCTCAGTAAGTTGTATTTCTCCAGAACCCTACAGTGATGGAAATGCATTGGCTTTTTGTCCAGAGTTTTTAGAGTTTGTTTGTATAAGGACTCAAGAGGTTTTATGGCTGTTTCTCCAGCCTGCCCCCAACATGTGATGCAATAAGACATCTGGGAAAGAATCATAGCTGCATAAATATCTGCAGCGTCCAAAGACAGACAGTTTCTAATATGTCTAAAATTTGGTAAGTTGTACTTTATGGTTTTAACCGTTTTTTTAACATGTTTCTTAAAGTTCAAATTTGGATCCAGTGTCACACCAAGATATTTAAAATCAGTGACTTTGTCAATTTTTTCACCTTTCATGAAAATATCAGCGTTAGGAGGTTGTACCATAGTCTTAGAGAAAAACATACCTGTTGTCTTGTTTACATTTAGACTCAGACATGATTGATCAAGCCAATGTGTGATCCTTTCCAATGCAATTGTTAGCTTAGCAGCAGCTAACTCAGCTGTTTTTGCATGTGTGTACACAACGGTGTCATCTGCATACATTTGTAGCTCTGCATCATGACACTGTTGAGGGAGATCATTAATATATAGGCTAAATAATAGGGGACCTAACACTGACCCTTGTGGAACACCCATTGTGCACTTCATGTTACTGGACAGTATGTCACCAACTTTAACACATTGTCTCCTATTAGATAAATATGAAGACATCCATGCCAGTGCTCTAGATGAGAAGTTACATTTAGAGAGTTTCGATATTAAAACATCATGATTGACTGTGTCGAATGCTTTACACAGATCTAAAAATACAGCAGCAACTACTCCTACTTTGTCAAGTCTTGATTTAATTTGCTCTATTAAGTGCAAGGTAGCAGTTTCAGTGGAATGATTTGCTCTAAAGCCAAATTGCATATGATGTAGACCAAAACTGCTTGTATTAAGAAATGTTGTCAGTTGTTTAATGACAACTTTCTCAGCAGCCTTTGAGAGTACTGGAAGTAAACTTATTGGTCTGTAGTTACTGGCTTCAAGGCGGTCTCCAGATTTAAAAATAGGTGTGACAACGGCACATTTCCAGTCATCAGGAAAGGAGCTGTGTTTAAAAGACAAGTTCATTAAATGAGCAATAGGGGGAGTTAAAATATCTTTGTGTGGTTTAACAAACATGGTGTCAAATTGGAAAGTATCTTTACTTTTGGAGCTTTTTAAGGAGCTGATGATTTTGTTTACTTGTAACTCATTCGTCTCTAAAACCTGACCTGTAGCATCTATAGCAACAATATCCAGTTTCCTTTATGTAATTTTTTTCTCCTAAATATTTTGGGTCCCTCCTTGTGAGATTATAAATGTTTTTCCAGATCAATTTACTGTTGCCTTTTGCTTCATTCAATATATTGAGATAGAAATGAGATTTTGCTTCTCTTTGTTCCTTAAACCTTTATAAATCAGCATGTCAGTGTCTCTTCTAGTTTTAACTGCCTTCCTTAGTGCAGCATCTCTAGATTTCATTAGTTTCCACAAATGTTCATTAAACCATTAAACAGTAAATAGTTTTTATTTATAGATTTTATCTGTATCCTCACATTAAATCTTTCCCTCACAGAGTTGATTGTGTGAGTAAAAGTATCACAGCCATAGTCCAGATCATCAGAGGACAGAACATCATCCCAGTTCAAGCTGTTCATTTCATTGGATAATTCTTCTTGCTTAGCTCTGGGTATGCATTGAAGGATCATTGTCTTAGTTGCTGTGGTCTTAAATCTACTTTTAGTCAGTTTTCTCGATGAGATTAGATTATCCTTTACATTTACAAATGTAATATTAGATACATAGATGTCTGCTGAACAACGTGTATCTGAACATATTAAAAAGAAAATCTTTTCTACATAAACAGTCCCGTTTCATGCTGAATATATTTTTAATAATCAGCCACTTTGAAACCCTCTGGGCTCTCCTCTCTGACCTTTTGTGGTTATTTCCTGGTTAAAGTCATTTCTTGTGATTTATGACTCAGAGGATTTTCTGTCGTCTTTCTTCGTCTTTCTGTGACTGTTTCAGTGTTTCAGACCTCCTCCTCTTTGCTGTCACCGTTAGTTTCATGTGAATGTAACACTCACTGCAAGTCACTAGCATAAGAAATGACAATAAAAGATGTAAAGTAAGTATTTTTATTGCAGACGATCAGATTGAGATTTATTACATTCAGCCACCTGAACTTCCTCCCAGTTAATTTCCCAGCTATCACTAACAGGGCAGGGGCTGAGTTTAACTAAGACACACCAGTGCACACTGCAGTCAATAAGTCCTACACACCAGGTGAGTTAACACACTCCAAACTGGAACACGTGACTATCTTCACAGCAACCGACTAACAACCACAGCTCACCTTAAACCTGCCCTGACTGGCTGACTGGGATTAATGGTGGGACAGCAGGCAGACTGATATTAAAACAAACAAACAAAAATAAGAAAAAAAGAAAACTAGTCCGCTCCAAGGGCAATACCCGTATCTTTTTGCCCGCTACCAGCTCACTTACCAGGGCGGACTAGACAGGAAAGAAAACCTCAATAAAACAAACAGACAAATGATACAAATAATCCCACAGCAGGAGCAGCTAATAGACCACTGATGCTCTGGTACGTAGATTTATTTCCGTACTGACTACCAGCCGCCTTCAACCCAGCAGGGAAGCAGGTCAGTCATTCCTGCAGTCTCGCCTTCCCTGAATGCCAAAATAATCACTCTGTTCCTCCTTCAGGTAGCTTTATATCTGCCAAACCTCAACAACTGGTGCATCTCCACTTTTTACACCTGCCACATGAATGTAAGAAGCAGAGAAGTTAAAACATTTATGACGCTTCAAAATCTCTGATCTGTTCATGTTCCATCTGTGCTGAAGTCAGTCTGAAGTTGGTCGTGCGTTTCATAAAGTCTGTTCACTTTTTAAAAATACTTCAGTAAAATACAGTTAAAAGACATGAATACACCTCCTCTGTGAAACATCTTTTACAGTTCAGAGTTGGAATCATTTTGGAGATATTTTAATGGTTAAAGTTAAAAAACAAAACAAAAACACACAAATCATAAACTGTTAACATGCAAAACCATCCATACATGATATATAAATACATAATGTTCTGATAGTCCAGTCATGAGAATAAAATGGTGAAAGTATCTCTTAAATATTATTAAACTACTTGAATAACTTGTTCACCACATCAGTGACAGAGTGTCAGAGAGGAGTTACAGGAAGCCATTTTGTTGTGATCAGATCAACATGCAGCAGCAGGATGAGAGCTGAGTGTGTTTCAGGTTTGTTATGACTAGGAGACACAGAGAGTATTTATGTTTTATCCTAGTATTTAAAATTGTGTTTTACAGCAGACAGATACAGCTGTCTGCTGTATCTTTGTTTTCAACTCTTTATTGTATCAGTCTTACAACATGTAACATAGAGACAAAAACAGAAAACATTTAGGCATCATAATGAAACAAGGATAACATAACAGACATGACTCCACTCTCTGGACAAAATACATTCAACATGTTAACATGAAGCAGTCAGCTGCATCTGGACTGCACCTGCTGCAGGAAGTCACATTATTGTGAACCTCCTCCTTCCCTCCTCTCTGTTTGGGTGTTTGAACTATTTTACTTTCGTTTTCTTCACCACCGTGTCGCAGACATTGTTCTCCGTATGGTAAGGTCATAACTGACAGTTTTCAGTGTTTAATGACTCCTCTCTGCTCTCACTGTTAGTTTAATGAGTCACTCAGTTGTTGAAAGTGTTTGTGTATAGTCATGTGTGAATGTGTTGCTTTTCAATGTTAATGATGATCCATCAACAACTTTGATGTTTTCATGTTTTATATTGTTGCAGATGTGTTTCTCTGTGCTGAAGTCAGTCTGAAGTTGGTTATCTGACTCCTTCAACCAATCAGAGGGGGTTTTTAGGGAATGCCAATAACTGACTTGTCATCATACAACAGGTAGGAAATTATTATTGAAAATAGTCTAATGTTTTATTTCTATTTGTTGTTAATATTATTATTAATTCCTGCAATAGACTATCCACAGGATCAGGCTCAATGTGGATTGGTCTTTAAGCTGAATGACTGAAATTTTTGTCAGTTGACTTAAAATTAATGTTTAATGATACATTAAAAAAAGCAATTATCAAACATGACAAAGAGTAAAGTTTATATAGACACCAAATGAGTTGCATCACGCTGACGTCATTATATGAACAATTCATGGCAGGACTTGATACATAATCAAGATAAAACACATTATCAGTGTCTGAAATAATCACAAAAACTGTCACATAATCCCACACATCTATACAAAAATATAAATACATACAAATATGATAAAAATATTAACATTTACAACAACAAATATATAAAAATATATATTTGTTGTATAATATAGATTACTTACAGAGAGACTGTAGAAAATAATATCATAAACCACCATCAACAACAACAAAGTGATGCTTGAGTTTTGACTTCAGACTGTTTTCTTCTCCACAGACGTTGGAAGTGAGTGAAGTTGTTCCTGAAATCCTGCACAGCAGAGACCAGAATCTCCTGATCCCAGCTGTGTGTCCGTAGAGATCAATAGGACCATGGATCCACCTCCTCTTTCCCAGCTGTCTGTCCATGAAGAGTCCATGGATCAACCTAAACATTTTAACACTGGAAGGTATCAACTTCAACCTGACAGAAAGGAATTTCTGATTAAGAATTTTATTATCTGTATTAAAACACTAACATTGAATATGTTTTTAATCACTATTTTATCCTGGAAGAATGTTATTCTGTTGTGAATTCATAAGTACTGTGTTTGTATCAGGATCCAGCACCAGAGACCAGAATCTCCTGACTCCAGCTGTGCGTCCGTAGAGAACAATAAGACCATGGATCCACCTCCTCTTTCCAAAACACATGGAGAGTAAGTAAAGATAATGTCACTGTATTGTTTAGGCTTTTGAACATTTGCTGATGAGGGGAAGCTGAAGCAGCAGACAGTATCAGGAGACCAGAAGCACTGCAGATTCTGTGCTCACAGAAGGAGCACGAGGAGAACATGTCTCCATGTCTCTGATGGAGGTCACTGAGGGGGAGTTAAAAACAAGGAGTTGATGAGATACACTCTGAGATGCTGAAGTTTCTGGACATTGTGGGGCTGTCTTAGCTGACAGAGAAGGGGGTCCAGAGGATCTGATCTAAATATTGAGGTATCACACTGCTCAGCCTCTCTGGGAAAGTTTATGCTGGATGCTGGAAAGGTGGCAGATCGTTCAAACTCAGACTGAGGTGAAGTGATGGGGATTCTGTCCTGGTCCTGGATTTGGGGATGCTGGAAGTCAGTCAGAGTTGGGGGGGCTGAGAGAAAGTTTATATGATGACGTCAAATTAAATGCTGCGCAACATTCATGACTTTTGTATTAATCTGAATGGCCAGAGACATTTTATACCAGTTTTAGAAGATTTTACACACAACAGACAACAAACTTAAATACCAACATGCTGTATGTCAAAGCAGCGTAGCAGCATATTCAGCTATGGACAGTTCACACACAGGATGCAGGTTTATTCCTAATCAGAAGATGATTTATTGTAGATGGAGCCACAGCCACGTTATACGGTACAGGTATCAATACAACAAGGGACTTGAAATTTATAACACACACACACACACACACACACACACACACACAGCAACCAAAAACATTAACAAGTAACTCTGAACAGGCTGTAGGCAGTGCTTCACAAACAGGCTTTCATTGATAACGACACTCTAAAACACAACTCTACACTACAGAGACGTCCTCTTGCTCTCATTTGAAGCATGTTGCACCACCAGATCTGTGACAGAAACAAGAAATAATGTAACTTACTAAATGATATAATCAATTCATTCATACGCCCTGTAACTGGAGAGACAGGAAATCATCCAGTAGCAACATCACACCAAGTTTAAAACAATGAACACACAAAGCATCTGAAATTTACAGCAAACCAGTACATAATATAAATATTGTAACCCAGACCAAAGTGAGTTTACAGGAAACATAATAAAAACACATCTATTATTGGTCATTAATATTCATGATCCTTCACACCTAGCTACGTCACGTCCTCTGCGTTTGTGCATCAGATAAACAGAAAATATATTGAATGTTCTAACATGAAATGAAATATCATAAAAAATATCACAAAGGCTGGATTTTAGTTTTATAGACTGCATACACTAAAATGCTACTCTGGATCAGTGGACCAGCTGTTTACCCTTTCAAGGATCCTGGAGGGAGGGATCATGAGTTTCTGTCCTTCTGCTCTACATGTGTTTTGTAGAACTGTAGTGTTTTTCCATTGTGTGGTCGTCATACTGAGTCAGGCCATGATCAGTTACGAGTAGTCGAGTCCTGCTGGCACAGTTCAAGTATGTTTCCACTGCACACAGCATGGCAGAGTAAAAGACGTTGTTCACCTTGATGATGTGTTTTGTCATCAAGGTGACAGCTCAGCTCAGCTACCAATTTTTTCATGTTGACTTTATGTTGCAGCTTAACAGCAAGAGGACATTATTAGAGAAATATTAGTCAAGTCAGTTTTATTTATATAGCGCCAAGGGCTCATAGAGCAGGTCTAGACTGAACTCTTTAATTTACAGAGACTCAACATTTCCTCCATGAGCAGCACTTTGTGACATCAACAAGAAAAAAACCTCAAGCAGAACCGGGCTAATAAAAATAACAACAATAATAATAATAGAAATATGCCTAATAATGATAATAATAATAATAGCAGCAGCATCAAGCTGGACAGCAGTCGGTCTGTAGCTGAAGGTTTCCTGAGAGACGAGAAAGCACAAAACTCCGGGGAAGAAGCCAAGTTAGTGACATGCATTAATGTTACATGAATACATACAGATGGAGAGGAGGAGGAGGGGAGAGGAGCTCAGTGCATCATGGGAAGTCCCCCAGCAGTCTAGGCCTATAGCAGCATAACTAAGGGCTGATCCAAGGTGAGCCTGGTCGGCCCTAACTATAAGCTTTATCAAAAAGGAAAGTTTTAAGCCGACTCTTAAACATAGAGAGGGTGTCTGCACCCCGGACTGAATCCGGTAGATGGTTCCACAGGAGAGGAGCCTGACAGCTGAAGGCTCTGCCTCCCATTCTACTTTTAAAGACTGTAGGAACCACCAGTAAGCTGCATACTGGGAGCGCAGTGTTCTAGTGGGATAATACGGTACTATGAGCTCTTCAAGATATGATGGTACCTGACCATTAAGAGCTTTGTAAGTTAGGAGAAGGATTTTCAATTCTATTCTGGATTTTACAGGAAGCCAATGTAGTGAAGCTAAAATGGGAGAAATGTGATCTCTTTTTCTAGTTTTAGTCAGAACACGTGCAGCTGCATTCTGGACCAGCTGGAGAGTCTTTAGAGACTTGTTAGAGCAGCCTGATAATAAGGAATTGCAATAATCCAGCCTAGAAGTAACAAATGCGTGAACTAGTTTTTCTGCATCTTTTTGGGACAGGATGTGTCTGATTTTTGTGATATTACGTAAGTGAAAAAAGGCAGTCCTTGATGTTTGATTTATGTGGGAGTTAAAGGACATATCCTGACCATAGATAACTCCAGATTCCTTACAGTGGAGCTGGAGGCCAGGGTAATGCCATCTAGAGTAGCTATATCATTAGGGCCCCAGCATGAAGGTGCCAGGGGCCCAACGATTATTCTTTAAGGATAGGTTCTTTTTTTTTATTTAACCTCATTAAGATGACATTTTTATGCCACACAGATTATTTCAACCATTACCTCAGGGCTAAGAAATGGAAAAAATTAAGTTCTTATAATTTAGGCTACTTATTCTTTAAAGGTATAATGTGTAAGAATATCTGAGAATTTTAGTTTTAAACATTCTGAAATTAACTAAATTTATCAGAATGTGAAGAAATCACAGTCTTGACGTAATGTCATAGACTTATATGTATTGTGTTACAGAGATATCTACTGAAGTTAGCATGCTAACCAGCTAGCTCCAGCCCTGTCTGGCCTGTACTGTCTTGTAATACCACTTTGTACCATAGGGGTGATAGTGAGTCACTGTAGCGTCCAGTCTTCCCTCAGTCCAACATGAGAGGAAGAAGAAGTAGCTGCCCTGAGCCCTAGCAGTAATGGTGGATCCAGGCTGAATGCTGTTGAGATTGTCACTGTAGGACTGTTTAAAGTATGTGTGGTAATATGGTAGTAATATGTGGTCAGTTTATCCAAATAACACCTGTTTGGAAAGTTGCACCTACACTGTCAGAGCAGCCAGCTGCTGCTGCAGACACTGGCCAGGTGAGACATCAGCTGGTTATATCAGCTGATCTGATGAACTGCACTGAGTTGCACCATGAACCATTTGGCATTGTAGAACATCATTGTAAACTGGGTCGATACTTAAATATCATATAAATAAATTAGTTCTCTACTGGATGACTGTGTTGTAAAATGGCAGCAATTAATGAAAAAATGATGCTGTTTGGTAGAAAAAGTTGTTTTACTATCAGTGAGTTCTCTGACATTTTATGACTGACACCTATCCTAGGAGCATGTGTGTAACTATTCAGTTGTTACTCAGAGTTATGTTGTAATTTATCTCCGTGTAGGAAGGGGAAGGGATGTGAAATGTTGCCCCCTATTTGTGTAGATCAGCTGGACAATTCTTCCGTCTACAAGGAGGAATAGATGAGACTGAAACTGACAACACTTTGATTCTAAGAACCAGACAGATGATCTGTCTGGTTCTTAGATTTCAACAAGTGACATTGTGGTCAAAATTCAACATTTTTCAGGTTTAAACTGTCTTTAATTTGTCTTTTGTTGTTTCAGGATCCATCAGCAGAGACCAGACTCTCCTGCCCCCAGCTATGTGTCCATGAGGAGTGACTGGTCCATGACTCCACCCCCATGTTTGAACAGTGAAAGGTATCAACTTAAACCTGACAGAACGGCGTTTCTAACAAGGAAAGTTATTACCTATATTAAAACTTTTGATAGCAAACATATTCTTCATCACTATTTTGTCCAGGAAGAATGTTATTCTGTTGTGTTTTCATCAGTTGACAGGAACAAGATCAATAAACTGATCAGCTTCATGTTTTATCTTGGACCTTCAAAGTGCTCTGTGAAACTAGGCCTGGGATGGCTTGTGTCCATGAAATGAGAAAATTAAAACTTTGATGTAGACTCAAATCAAATACATCTTTGAAAAGGTCTCAACCTGGAGAGTAAAGGCCTTTACACATACACAGTGACGCAAATAAACAACACGAAAATGTGAAATAATCACCTGCAAATCATCTGCGTTTGCATCAAAACTAATAACACCGACAGCGATACGAATTTGTGACAGCTTATTCTGCTGTCAGTCAGCCTGGTGAGGGCCGTTTGTCCAGCGGCTGCTTCTGTGGACAGAAACGCTGAACGCAGGTTGGAACCGGTGTGGACTGAACGGATATAACGCTCTCCTCTTCTTTTATCGAGTGAGGAGGATCATTATCATCACTGGATGATGATCTCTGACCTGCGTTCAGCGTCTCTGTCCACAGCTGCAGCTCCTGGAGAGCTGAGAGGACAAACTGCCTTCACCAGGCTGACTGACAGCAGACACTTACTGAACGTGTGTTTGTATTTATAAATACATGGTGATGATACATATGATACATGATACATCAATGTATTGATTGATTGGCTTTATTTCTCCGCACATTGTAGTGAGTGAACCTACCTGTCTGCCTGCAGTGTTCACAGACAGACTGGGAGCTGATCAATCAATATAGATACGGCAAATAAGTTCAAAACACATACAGCAGGATACTCAGTTCTATGTGAAAGTACTCATGACACAAACAACAGTTTGATTTAATAGCACGGAAAAAAAAAACACCCCCAGTATGTAAAGGCCTTTACATGTCAGTATGAAGACTCTACATGGCTCCTGCTGTGAAATACTGACCTTTGAACCTTGACCTCTGATAACACAAATGTGTTTACCAACCCCTTAAACTCCTCAGTGTACTCTCAATTCACTATTTACAACTTCTTATTCTAGGAAAAATGTTAATATTTTTTAAAAACTACAATTCCCGAGAGCAGCAGCATGCAGCTTGATACAAATCAGCACCACAGTTGTCGTTCATCCAGTGAGCTAAGTAGGCTTGTAAAATAGGGTTGTGAGAAGATATATCTACTGAATATATCAAATATCTAGTACAGCCAAACTAGATGATCTATGTTAAGTAAAGATTATGTTTTATTTCAGATGTTTTAGCCAAAAAGGAGTCAAACGCACAAAGGGCCCTATTTTACCGATCTAAAGCGCACGGTCTGAGGCGCATGGTGCAACTGCATTTAGGGTGTGTTCAAATCCACTTCTGCTATTTTAACAGTGGAAAAATGGTCGCTGTGCCAGGTGCATGGTTCAAAGGGGTTGTCCATAGTCTCCTCATTAATCATGGGTGTGTTTTCAGCGTAACATACAATAAACCAATCAGAGTGTCGTCTCCCATTCCCTTTAAGAGCCAGGTGTACTTGTATCTTGGTGGATTGCTATTATGATGGTGTATTTGCCAAGTAGTGAGATGGAAGCTTCTCTGCAGAGGAAACTGATCTGCTCGTGCACAAAGTGAAAGCGCACCACCAGTTTAACATCCTGTTCATTAATTTGTTGTTAATTTATCTTCGTTTGCTTTTTGAAAAGGTTTATTTCTTTAATTACATCTTTGGTTTCTTTAAAATCGTTTTGTTCAGTCATGGAGTAACAGGTCAAATCAGCAGGGTTTTAATTGTTGAAAGTATGGAAACCTGATCACTGTACTCTCCAAAATGTTAAAGAATATTTGTTAAATATTGTTCAATAATTAAATCATTAATATTAATCATGTAAAGAATCATTAACACAGTTATCAGGACTTGATCAGTTCTCCAAGGTTCTGATCCTGCTGCTGGCAGCAGCTAGAAGCTGTGCAGATTTATTTCCTTCTTTAGTTTAATCATTGTTTTCACCTCATTTATTTCCTCATGTCATCATGTATTGATGCAGCAGGAAAGTTGATCTGTGTCTGATCAGTTACTGTCCGTCTGTTTAAATACCTACGTGTTTTCAAATAATTAAACAATTTAATCCATCATTACTGCGATTAATTAATTCTAATAAATATTATGACTGAGCATTATGACATGTATTTTTTAAAATATATTAATATATACAATAATAATCTTTCACATTGTAATCCTTTTATTTGTTACTTTTTGCATGTTTGTGTGCTGCTGTGCGTCCTGTGTGTGTAACATACAGCGTATGTTGTGTAGCTGCATATTACCGTCTTGATAATGCACCTTAAAATAACAGTGAAACACTGTTATTGACTTCAGACCAGGTTTTTGTTGGTCAATAGCGCAATCGCTCTCTGCTGCCTCAAGATAGCAATGCGCCAACAACACACCTGATCACACCTCATTTAAGACCAACACGGCCATCCACACACTGATGGGTGCAAGTTTCTTTGCTATTTAAACAATGTGGGTGCTGGACGGGAAAATGACAACTGCGTCGGTCTTAAAATAACAAAGACGCTTGTGTTGCGCTTGGCACTGCTTTGTGCCGGGCGTAAGATAGGGTCCTTAGTGTGTGTGTGTGTGTGTGTGGGTGTGGGTGTGGGTGGGTGGGTGTGTGTGGGTGTCTGTGTGTGTGTGAGTGTGTGTGTGTGTGTCTGTGTGTGTGTGAGTGTGTGTGTGTGTGAGTGTGTGTGTGTGTGTGTGTGTGTGTGTGGGTGGAGGACCTCAATGAACCAACAGCACACAAAAATCTTAATCAGTATGGAATCAATTCAGTAATTAAAAGTAAATAGCAGATATTATAGTAAATAAAAGTTTTGTAGCTTAACACAAAGTGGCCTTTGTTTGTCTCCATAGTAACGGTCATGGAGGCTCATGGGTAATGAAGCCGCTTCCGCAATTGAAAACTGATAAAAACCCTTAATTCCTCAGAATTGAAAGAGAAATAATTACAACTGATGGTCTTAACATGAATCTATCATATTGTTGAGTTATCAAGGACATTTTTGTGTTTTTTTTTGTTGACAAATGTTAAAGCTATCATTAAAAGAAAATGTTGACACGTTGACAGGAAGGAAAATACTTCCTGGCAGCTGATACTCCAGTCAGCCAATCGCAAAGCTTCAAATTCTGGATTTCAAATTCAATTAATTTCTCTGCTCTAACATACATAGCTTACATAAAATAACACAAATAACATAACAGCTCAGATAACTAAACACTAAATACAAAGACAATGATTCAAACAAAATGCAAATACGTGGTTTCAGCAGCAGCAGGGTCCATAGCAACCACCATAGCAACAGTAGATGTTGCATTTCTACAGTTTCTAGCGAGACATGAAACAACCTTCATAATAACTAACAAACTAAACATCACATACATTCACTGAACAAAGATTATAAATAAAATGCACATTTCTTGCTGGAAATGTCATCAAAACACATTTTAATATTGAAACTATCCTAAAATATTGCATTTTCCACTGAGAATAAAAGAAATGTCAGCCATTTTGTTTGTTTTTGCAGACAGAGACTTGACAGTCACATGATGTGGACGCAGTCCAATAGAAAAGAACAGGCCAAAAACAAACGTAGGGATCTCACAATTTTAGAGCCGTTATTGTGAAACTAATCCGTTTTGCACTGTGGACCAACGTAGGTATTAAACATTTTGATGTGAGACTGGGTTGGTATGTTACACAGCAGGAGGAGATCCTGTTAATTGACTGTAATCTGAGTCTCTGTCCTCACAGTCAAAACCAGAACTCACATTTAGACTAAAATCCCCAAATGTGGATGTTTGGTTTGACTTTATTTTATTCATATTCTACAATCACAGATGTCACAGCTGCAGTATTTATACTCCACTGTACTATTATTAGTTTATTAAACCAGCCACTACTGTAGGCATGTATATGATTAGAAATGTGTTTAATTTGTCAGTTTGATGAGAAAAGAACATGTTGATTGAATCTCTGCTTTTTCTACAGGACTTATGAGGACATCATCTCCAAAAGTTCTCTGATCTCTCCAGGATCTCCTGCTGTCTACCTGCTGAGACCAAAGGAAAAGAAGTTTGGAACTCTGACAAGAAAAACTGTTGGTGAGAAAAACCTGAACAAGAAAAACAAAACCATCTTACTTGTAGGTGAAACAGGAGCAGGAAAATCTACTCTGATCAACAATCTGTTCAACTACACCATGGGAGTGAAGTTTGAGGACAACATCTGGTTTGAGATCATAGAAGAAGAGGAGAAGAGAAGTCAGACAGAGAGTCAGACATTAGATGTGATCGTGTACAAGATCTTTGGTTTTGAAGGTAAAACTCTGCCCTTCTCTCTGACCATCATCGATACTCCTGGATATGGAGACACCAGAGGGATTGAACAAGATGACAAAGTCAGTCTAAGATTATTTGACTTGTTTCGTTCAGAAGATGGAGTTCATGAAATTGATGCAGTGGGTCTGGTGATGAAGTCAAGTGTGAGTCAACTGAGTGACCGACAGAAGTACATCTTTGATTCAGTGACGTCTCTGTTTGGAAAAGACATTGAGAAAAACACTGTCGCTCTCATCACACACTCTAATGGAATAACACCTAAAAACGCTCTGAAAGCTCTGGAAGCTGCAAACATGAAATGTGCCAAAGATGAGAAGAATCAGCCTGTTCACTTCCTGTTTGATAACTGCCAGACCACACAGAGAACAGAAGAAGATAAGGTTGCTTTAGGGAACGCATGGAGGGTAACAGAGAGAGGAATGAATCGATTCACAGACTTCCTGGAAAAATCTGGACCTCAACAGCTGATAACAACAGTTGAAGTGATGAAAGCACGCATCAGAATAACAGCCTGCATCCATAACCTGCAAGACAGAATCCAGCTGACTGAACTAAAGCAGAACGAGATCCAACAGACTGAAGAAGCTCTGAAGAAACATGAACAAGAGATGAAGAAGAATAAAGAGTTCACTGTAGAAGTTGATGAGGTCTACAAAGAGAAAGAAGACATCAGCGGTGGGATGAAGAGGTTGTTTTTTTATAAAGCAGCTGTCACCTGTAACATCTGTAAAGAGAACTGTCACTATCCTGGATGCACAAAGGCCTGGAGTCCAAAACACTGTGAGGTCATGAAAAGAGGTCGCTGTACTATTTGTACCAATAAGTGTCCTGCAAAAGATCATGTGAAAGAAAAGTGGAGATATGTGGACAAGACCAGGAAAATTAAGAAGACCTTTGAAGATGTGAAACACCAATATGAAAAGAATAAAACAGAACGTGAGCAGAAGAAGAGCCTTCTGGAAAATCTTCAAACAGAGATGGAAAAACTGAAAACAGAGAAGATTCAGCTGCTTACAGAGGCCTACCATCATGTGGAGCAACTAGAGCGGATCGCTCTGAATGATAATTCACTGTCTACTCATGTCCACTTGGACTTCCTGATTGAGAAGATGAAGGAGATCGGAGACACAGAGAAGGTCAAGAAGCTGGAGGAGATGAAACAACAAGAGGATGAAAGAACCAGAGCAGGGCTGCGATACATGTTTGCTAAATGAACAGCAGTTAAAGATGCAGTGATGTAGATGAACAACATCAGACAGCTGTGTAGACAACAAGCTCTACACTGTTCATATAAATATTTAAACATCACAAACATTATTTCATTTTAATCTTTTTAAGTGTGATGTTGATAATTGTAATTTTTTTTTTTCAAAGACACATAATCGTCTTTTAAATTTTAAATTGTATGATTCTTTGAAACCGCCTCCTCTGTGATATATAACTGTTCATTTAGTTTAATGTTTAATTATCATTTGTTGATCCACTTCAGTGAAAGTAAAGCCAGAGTTTATCTTATAGTGACAGCAGCTGTTGGTTTTCTTGTTATGGATTCTCACATCAATCACTCTCATAGTTCAGCCTCTTTTCTGCTCTCAGCTTCATCAGATCAAAACTCTTCATCAGTGTGTTCAGCTGCACTTCAGTAACCAGTTTACAGTCGACTCTCTGCAGTCAGCTGATTTCTGTCCTGTCATGTAAACCAGAAACCTGGTTTCTGTATCACAGTAGAGGATTACAGAAACCTGAGGTTCCTGGATCCTCACTTGAACTGGAAGTCGTTCTGCTCCGCCATCTTGCAGGTCGTCCCAAAGCTCTTATTCCTGCTCTGAGGAGCCATGAGTGAAGATACACAAGAGCCTTCACGTCTTTTACCGACCGACACGCCTCCTTATTGGAAAGCTGATCAGTAGGCTTGTTTCAGATGAACTGCTCCTTTCTTGTAAAGTGGAGGGATCAGGCGGCAGCATCAGCAGGAAGTGACAAAAAGCTGCAGTCAAGTCAGACAGTTTCCAGCAGCTTTCAAAGAATCTACAGGAAGTCACAGAAATATTTACATCCTGTTAGATCTGATCCTGATTTAATAAAATGTTATCAGATCAATCTACTCAAGCTCAGCTGATCAATCACTAACATTGTTTTAATGCTGATCTGTATGATAGAATATAAACTGTTAAAATGACCTATAATCAATAATCAAAACAACATTTATTCTGTAATCTCCAATATTAGACTATTAAATTATTTTACATAGAAATGTAACTGTTGCAGCAAGCGGATCACTACCTGCTGGTCAACATGCCGACTGTAATCAGCTGATGTCACACTAATCAAACTCATTCACATCTCATTGATGAAAGAAAGAAATTCTAATAAAATGAAATTATTATTTTTTCTATGTAATTTAGTTTTTGGGAGAGATCTTTGTATCAGCTTTTATCTTCTTACCTCTCCTGCACAGATGTTTATTTACTTTAAATGAATAAATAGTTGAGTTTATTCAGGTAAAAGTGTGTTTGTTACCTACATGTGAATGTCTCTGTGTACATATCAAATGTTTCAATATTGTATAAACAATAATATTTTGTAATGCACAAACAAATAAAGTAAAATACAAATCAGACCTACTCATGCAAGAGGAAATAAAAAGCAGAAATAGACATTATATCATTTATGTGTCAAATATTCAGACTGTCGGAGCTTCACATCTGTACAGATGAAAATCTTCAAGTCACACGTGTTATCAAAAGTTATGAAATGTCATTTCAGTTCATAATATGGACAAGAATTAAATAATGATATAATCTTCATATTGTGTCTGTCTATAATTTTTGCTTATTGAATGTTTTCTGTCTCTTTGGCTGATAAAAGTTGTCATCAACACATCTGAATTCTTAGTAGAAGGTCAGACAACTGAAATCCAAAATGAAGATAAAACGTCATGTCGTTGATCAAACTCCTGAACCAATCAGCTCTTTGATCAGGTGACATCCATTCTCCCATCATGCCCTGATCCTTGCAGTGGCTGCTGGCCTGGAAACTGATTTACAAACATCATTTTTCACCAACTAATTACTATATTTGGAATAACAAGAATATTCAATATAAAATAAGTCACTAATGGGTTGACAATGGTATTTATTGATTAAACATCTTGTTAATGCTGATGGGAAGTTACTAACAATAATGAATTCCTCTCTGAGTTCAGGTCACCAGTTATGCAGTGGTTTTTGATGCTCTGCTGAGGGCTGTGCTGCAGCTTCTCAGAGGTTCAGTAATCAAGGTTTCAATGATTCATCCATTCAATAGAGGTATATTCCATGGAGAAGCTGACATTAAGAATAAATGCTTGAATCAATAGGAATTACATATAAGCTGTAACTCTGCCCCCAAGAAGATTCTTTGGGGCTTCACTTTATGTAGAAATTAATTGGCAGAATATTTGGTGAGTCTGAGCCGCTACTTCTGGTTAAACCCTCTGCTAACTTGAATGGGGATAAAATAATTCAATCGTGCGGCTCTTCTAGACTTTCCAAATGTTATTGGACTGAATGGATCAGATTCTGATAGTGAAATGAACCATTTTATAGAAATCAGAGATTCCTTCTCATTAGTGACACCTGTAGCCATTTAATGAGCTGTAACATCCTGGTGCTCGCACTCGCTTGTTTCAGCAAAGCATCTCTAACTCCCACTCAGTCTGCAGAAAATCCAGCCCGAGTTCTTCACGTGAAAATCAGACCACAGGCTGATACAGACAACCGAGAAAGTTGGGGAGGGTCTCATTCTTTATGTTACATTACTACCTGTTCACTTATTGGCAATAAAAAACTATTAATACATGTAAATTGCTTCACAATTCTACATATAGAACCTTTAACATTAGATTTTGTTTTCTCTTAAGTGATAACAGATAGTAGCTTAGATACACAGTAACCAATAAGTATTTTGTATTTAATTAAACTGTATAATGTCAATAACTTTAATACTTTAACACTATTGGCTGCTGGAGGAAAGAGGTTTGATTTCTGTTAAAAAAAGGCTTTCTGGCAGAAAGACCTGAAGACAAACTTCTCTCATGTGTTTTAATTTGTTCTTCTTCTCTCCTCCCGTGACCTGGAAACCGTTCCTCCACCGCCATCATGGAGGATCTTTCAATCCCTGAAATGCTCCTGGAGGAGACGAGGAGCGAGGAACCACAGGTGTATCCTCTGTGGAAGTTTTTTTACAGGACGGCAACACCCCTTCATCGAATCTGTTTATTGATTGGTCAGCTGATCTGATGGGACAGTAAACAGTCGGGCTGTTGTTGTAATAATCTACCTGTGGAACAAGAATGAAAGCATCAACAGCTGCTGATCATATTTAATCATAAAGTACAAATGACTGAATCATGAATCAATAACAAAAAACACTCTTGTAACTTTATTATTTTTCTTCATAAGTCAAAAGTCTTCTCCTTTATTCTTTTGTTTCAGTGCGTCTCAGCTCCTTCAGGAAAATATGACGTCACACAGCTGCATCTCCTATAAAATCATCCTGAGCCTGAAAATGACGTCAGACTGTCACAAACTAAACAAGCAACATTTTATTTCAACATATTCCTTCTCATTGGTTGTGTTCTTTCAGTAATTAACAGATTTAAATTGTCTATTTGTGTCTTATTCTGTGACAGACAGTTGCTGCTATAAATCTATAATCAAATAATAAAACACTGGAGCAGTTATCAGCTGTTCCAGGTATCACTATGTGGATATTATTAAGTGACAGTGTAACGTGTTAATTAATTGTACATGAATTACAACTTTAAACTTTATAGATTGAACTGTTAGTTAATAATTTCTACATCATATTTTGATCACTGACTTCTTCATATTTGACAGTTGAGGTGATGTCCGTCATGAGTAGTTGTCGTCTCCTCAAAATGACGCTGGAGTGAACGAGAATTAAAACTCTCTCATCCTCACTGAGAGGAGCTGAGACACGAGGAAGAGACGTGAGAGAGGGAAGTGAGGAGACACATTAGTGTAAAGAAAAGCACCTACAGTGAACTGCAGCTGGGACGATGAGAGCGACTCCCTTATGTGACGTAATTTGACACATTGTTGAAAAAAAAAAGCTCATTTTAAGGGCGCTGCTCAACATTCCCACTTTTCCATCTGAATTTCTGCTTTTATGTCTCGTTAAACTAATAAAATCATACATTAACCTTTTACAGGACAATTTTAATGATACATAAAATGTAAATCCAGCAAGAAATTCAACCTGCAAGTTGCTCTTTAAGTTGATTCATGAGAGCGGGCATACATCACTTCCCTGTCGTCAGAAAGGCCACGCCCCCTTTTGGGTGAAAACAAGTGTTGTAAAAGTGCTGCACAAAAATTGTGAAATTTAGTGGCACCATGCCTAAAAGCTGCTGCGTCACGTTTTGCACATCGAACAATAAAAAAACCTCCAGTTTACAATTTCCTTTACATCCCCAAAGAGCGAAAGACGGTAAAAGAAGAGATCTGAGAGATTTATTTATAAATCAGCATGTCAGTGTCTCTCCTATTAGATAAATATGAAGACATCCATGCCAGTGCTCTAGATGAGAAGTTAAATTTAGAGAGTTTCGATATTAAAACATCATGATTGACTGTGTCGAATGCTTTACACAGATCTAAAATACAGCACCAACTACTCCTCCTTTGTCAAGTCTTGATTTAATTTGCTCTATTAAGTGCAAGGTAGCAGTTTCAGTGGAATGATTTGCTCTAAAGCCAAATTGCATATGATGTAGACCAAAACTGCTTGTATTAAGAAATGTTGTCAGTTGTTTAATGACAACTTTCTCAGCAGCCTTTGAGAGTACTGGCAGTATACTTATTGGTCTGTAGTTACTGGCTTCAAGGCGGTCTCCAGATTTAAAAACAGATGTGACAATGGCACATTTCCAGTCATCAGGAAAGGAGCTGTGTTTAAAAGACAAGTTAATTAAATGAGCAATAGGGGGAGTTAAAATATCTTTGTGTGATTTAACAAACATGGTGTCAAATTGGAAAGTATCTTTACTTTTGGAGCTTTTTAAGGAGCTGATGATTTTGTTTACTTGTAACTCATTCGTCTCTAAAACCTGACCTGTAGCATCTATAGCAACAATATCCAGTTTCCTTTATGTAATTTTTTTCTCCTAAATATTTTGGGTCCCTCCTTGTGAGATTATAAATGTTTTTCCAGATCAATTTACTGTTGCCTTTTGCTTCATTCAATATATTGAGATAGAAATGAGATTTTGCTTCTCTTTGTTCCTTAAACCTTTATAAATCAGCATGTCAGTGTCTCTTCTAGTTTTAACTGCCTTCCTTAGTGCAGCATCTCTAGATTTCATTAGTTTCCACAAATGTTCATTAAACCATTAAACAGTAAATAGTTTTTATTTTTAGATTTTATCTGTATCCTCACATTAAATCTTTCCCTCACAGAGTTGATTGTGTGAGTAAAAGTATCACAGCCATAGTCCAGATCATCAGAGGACAGAACATCATCCCAGTTCAAGCTGTTCATTTCATTGGATAATTCTTCTTGCTTAGCTCTGGGTATGCATTGAAGGATCATTGTCTTAGTTGCTGTGGTCTTAAATCTACTTTTAGTCAGTTTTCTCGATGAGATTAGATTATCCTTTACATTTACAAATGTAACATTAGATACATAGATGTCTGCTGAACAACGTGTATCTGAACATATTAAAAAGAAAATCTTTTCTACATAAACAGTCCCGTTTCATGCTGAATTTATTTTTAATAATCAGCCAGTTTGAAACCCTCTGGGCTCTCCTCTCTGACCTTTTGTGGTTATTTCCTGGTTAAAGTCATTTCTTGTGATTTATGACTCAGAGGATTTTCTGTCGTCTTTCTTCGTCTTTCTGTGACTGTTTCAGTGTTTCAGACCTCCTCCTCTTTGCTGTCACCGTTAGTTTCATGTGAATGTAACACTCACTGCAAGTCACTAGCATAAGAAATGACAATAAAAGATGTAAAGTAAGTATTTTTATTGCAGACGATCAGATTGAGATTTATTACATTCAGCCACCTGAACTTCCTCCCAGTTAATTTCCCAGCTATCACTAACAGGGCAGGGGCTGAGTTTAACTAAGACACACCAGTGCACACTGCAGTCAATAAGTCCTACACACCAGGTGAGTTAACACACTCCAAACTAGAACACGTGACTATCTTCACAGCAACCGACTAACAACCACAGCTCACCTTAAACCTGCCCTGACTGGCTGACTGGGATTAATGGTGGGACAGCAGGCAGACTGATATTAAAACAAACAAACAAAAATAAGAAAAAAAGAAAACTAGTCCGCTCCAAGGGCAATACCCGTATCTTTTTGCCCGCTACCAGCTCACTTACCAGGGCGGACTAGACAGGAAAGAAAACCTCAATAAAACAAACAGACAAATGATACAAATAATCCCACAGCAGGAGCAGCTAATAGACCACTGATGCTCTGGTACGTAGATTTATTTCCGTACTGACTACCAGCCGCCTTCAACCCAGCAGGGAAGCAGGTCAGTCATTCCTGCAGTCTCGCCTTCCCTGAATGCCAAAATAACCACTCTGTTCCTCCTTCAGGTAGCTTTATATCTGCCAAACCTCAACAACTGGTGCATCTCCACTTTTTACACCTGCCACATGAATGTAAGAAGCAGAGAAGTTAAAACATTTATGACGCTTCAAAATCTCTGATCTGTTCATGTTCCATCTGTGCTGAAGTCAGTCTGAAGTTGGTCGTGCGTTTCATAAAGTCTGTTCACTTTTTAAAAATACTTCAGTAAAATACAGTTAAAAGACATGAATACACCTCCTCTGTGAAACATCTTTTACAGTTCAGAGTTGGAATCATTTTGGAGATATTTTAATGGTTAAAGTTAAAAAACAAAACAAAAACACACAAATCATAAACTGTTAACATGCAAAACCATCCATACATGATATATAAATACATAATGTTCTGATAGTCCAGTCATGAGAATAAAATGGTGAAAGTATCTCTTAAATATTATTAAACTACTTGAATAACTTGTTCACCACATCAGTGACAGAGTGTCAGAGAGGAGTTACAGGAAGCCATTTTGTTGTGATCAGATCAACATGCAGCAGCAGGATGAGAGCTGAGTGTGTTTCAGGTTTGTTATGACTAGGAGACACAGAGAGTATTTATGTTTTATCCTAGTATTTAAAATTGTGTTTTACAGCAGACAGATACAGCTGTCTGCTGTATCTTTGTTTTCAACTCTTTATTGTATCAGTCTTACAACATGTAACATAGAGACAAAAACAGAAAACATTTAGGCATCATAATGAAACAAGGATAACATAACAGACATGACTCCACTCTCTGGACAAAATACATTCAACATGTTAACATGAAGCAGTCAGCTGCATCTGGACTGCACCTGCTGCAGGAAGTCACATTATTGTGAACCTCCTCCTTCCCTCCTCTCTGTTTGGGTGTTTGAACTATTTTACTTTCGTTTTCTTCACCGCCGTGTCGCAGACATTGTTCTCCGTATGGTAAGGTCATAACTGACAGTTTTCAGTGTTTAATGACTCCTCTCTGCTCTCACTGTTAGTTTAATGAGTCACTCAGTTGTTGAAAGTGTTTGTGTATAGTCATGTGTGAATGTGTTGCTTTTCAATGTTAATGATGATCCATCAACAACTTTGATGTTTTCATGTTTTATATTGTTGCAGATGTGTTTCTCTGTGCTGAAGTCAGTCTGAAGTTGGTTATCTGACTCCTTCAACCAATCAGAGGGGGTTTTTAGGGAGTGCCAATAACTGACTTGTCGTCATACAACAGGTAGGAAATTATTATTGAAAATAGTCTAATGTTTTATTTCTATTTGTTGTTAATATTATTATTAATTCCTGCAATAGACTATCCACAGGATCAGGCTCAATGTGGATTGGTCTTTAAGCTGAATGACTGAAATTTTTGTCAGTTGACTTAAAATTAATGTTTAATGATACATTAAAAAAAGCAATTATCAAACATGACAAAGAGTAAAGTTTATATAGACACCAAATGAGTTGCATCATGCTGACGTCATTATATGAACAATTCATGGCAGGACTTGATACATAATCAAGATAAAACACATTATCAGTGTCTGAAATAATCACAAAAACTGTCACATAATCCCACACATCTATACAAAAATATAAATACATACAAATATGAGAAACAATTTTAACATTTATGACAACAAATATATTAAAAAATATATATTTGTTGTAAAATATAGAGAACCAGATGTGCCATAGTCATCAATCAGACTGTGATTGACAGCAACATGATCATTAAACATGTACTTGCTGACATAAAAACAAAGGACACTCATCAACCCCTGTTTCTTTATTATTTCTGACATAACATGATTGTTTGCCTGACTGGTCACAGTATTTAGGCTCCTAATGGCTAAAAAGTAATACAGTGTTCTTATTTTATGCTTTTAAATTGGCAAAGACCTCAGAGTTTGAATTTACCAGCAGTCAAATTAGAGAAGCTGCTTTTACCAAAGTAACTGGATGTACTGCTGTCATCTGATATAATGGAGTATTCTTACATTGATGTATTGGTACTTTTGCTGAAGTTAAGTATCTGAGTTCTTCTACCATAACTGACATCAGGAGACAGAGAGTTAAGGAGAAGAACAAAACTAAAACTACATCTTCTATGCTTATTGTATTTAGTGATTTGTGGTCAGAGATGTGAACACAGTGTTATCTCAGTCTCAGGTCTCCAGCAGTCAAACTAAATGATTTTCAGTGTTAACAATACAGATATTTACAGGAAGGACACATTTATAATCATTTTGTAAGACTTGTGGCACAAAGATATATTTAATTATAATGTAATCTAAATGTGTGTAAATAAATAACATTTGATAGTTTTATAGTTTGTTATTTTGTCTGAATCCCAGAATTCATTGTGCTGCTGAAACCAAACCTACAACATCTGCTGTGGTTTTTATTTTTAACAGTAACTTCCTGTTTTACACAGTTCTTTCTGTTTTAACAGAGCAGGAAGCAGCGCTGCATTGAAATACTTTTTGATATATTGTAACAAAATCCCATCCTACAAATAACCCTAAGATATTGCACAATTACATATTTACAATATGACATATTAAATCAACTTGTTTGATTTGATTTATTGATTGGGACAGTGTTCAGTTTTTAAACATTAAAGATACACTGGAGTTAGCTCAAAGCTAATTTACATCTGTAGTCCCCCACAATCAAAACATACAACAAACAGTACAAAGCAAAAAAACACACAAAATACAAAATACAAAGCTACACACAACAGCACATCACATACACCCACAATGTCAATCAGAAATTAATAATGTAAACTTGTCAAATTAAAAGCAAGACTACCTGCACTAATGAGAAGACCATAGATGGAGTTTAGCCTCAGTGGTCACACAGCTGATTGGTCTTTAGTAGATTTTTTAATTTGGCCTTGAATGTATTGATTGAACTGCAGCTCTTCATATCATCAGGTAAACGTTCCACTGAGTTGTGGTTTTCACAGAGAAAGCTGACTGTCCAAATACAGTGTGATGAAATGGTTCAATAATGTATAGAGGATATTCTGGAGGATCTAATAGAACTTACTGAGCGAGTGAACACAAAGTCACATAGTGGAGGAGGCCAAACCATTTAACATTTATAAACTAGGCACAAATTAGAGAATAATCTAAAATTGTCAAAGCTCAGTAAATTGTATTTCTCCAGAACCCTACAGTGATGGAAATGCATTGGCTTTTTGTCCAGAGTTTTTTGAGTTTGTTTGTATAAGGACTCAAGAGGTTTTATGGCTGTTTCTCCAGCCTGCCCCCAACATGTGATGCAATAAGACATCTGGGAAAGAATCATAGCTGCATAAATATCTGCAGCGTCCAAAGACAGACAGTTTCTAATATGTCTAAAATTTGGTAAGTTGTACTTTATGGTTTTAACCGTTTCTTAAAGTTCAAATTTGGATCCAGTGTCACACCAAGATATTTAAAATCAGTGACTTTGTCAATTTTTTCACCTTTCATGAAAATATCAGCGTTAGGAGGTTGTATCATAGTCTTAGAGAAAAACATACCTGTTGTCTTGTTTACATTTAGACTCAGACATGATTGATCAAGCCAATGTGTGATCCTTTCCAATGCAATTGTTAGCTTAGCAGCAGCTAACTCAGCTGTTTTTGCATGTGTGTACACCACGGTGTCATCTGCATACATTTGTAGTTCTGCATCATGACACTGTTGAGGGAGATCATTAATATATAGGCTAAATAATAGGGGACCTAACACTGACCCTTGTGGAACACCCATTGTGCACTTCATGTTACTGGACAGTGTGTCACCAACTTTAACACATTGTCTCCTATTAGATAAATATGAAGACATCCATGCCAGTGCTCTAGATGAGAAGTTACATTTAGAGAGCTTCTATATTAAAACATCATGATTGACTGTGTCGAATGCTTTACACAGATCTAAAAATACAGCAGCAACTACTCCTACTTTGTCAAGTCTTGATTTAATTTGCTCTATTAAGTGCAAGGTAGCAGTTTCAGTGAAATGATTTGCTCTAAAGCCAAATTGCATATGATGTAGACCAAAACTGCTTGTATTAAGAAATGTTGTCAGTTGTTTAATGACAACTTTCTCAGCAGCCTTTGAGAGTACTGGAAGTAAACTTATTGGTCTGTAGTTACTGGCTTCAAGGCGGTCTCCAGATTTAAAAATAGGTGTGACAACGGCACATTTCCAGTCATCAGGAAAGGAGCTGTGTTTAAAAGACAAGTTCATTAAATGAGCAATAGGGGGAGTTAAAATATCTTTGTGTGGTTTAACAAACATGGTGTCAAATTGGAAAGTATCTTTACTTTTGGAGCTTTTTAAGGAGCTGATGATTTTGTTTACTTGTAACTCATTCGTCTCTAAAACCTGACCTGTAGCATCTATAGCAACAATATCCAGTTTCCTTTATGTAATTTTTTTCTCCTAAATATTTTGGGTCCCTCCTTGTGAGATTATAAACGTTTTTCCAGATCAATTTACTGTTGCCTTTTGCTTCATTCAATATATTGAGATAGAAATGAGATTTTGCTTCTCTTTGTTCCTTAAACCTTTATAAATCAGCATGTCAGTGTCTCTTCTAGTTTTAACTGCCTTCCTTAGTGCAGCATCTCTAGATTTCATTAGTTTCCACAAATGTTCATTAAACCATTAAACAGTAAATAGTTTTTATTTATAGATTTTATCTGTATCCTCACATTAAATCTTTCCCTCACAGAGTTGATTGTGTGAGTAAAAGTATCACAGCCATAGTCCAGATCATCAGAGGACAGAACATCATCCCAGTTCAAGCTGTTCATTTCATTGGTAAATTCTTCTTGCTTAGCTCTGGGTATGCATTGAAGGATCATTGTCTTAGTTGCTGTGGTCTTAAATCTACTTTTAGTCAGTTTTCTCGATGAGATTAGATTATCCTTTACATTTACAAATGTAACATTAGATACATAGATGTCTGCTGAACAACGTGTATCTGAACATATTAAAAAGAAAATCTTTTCTACATAAACAGTCCCGTTTCATGCTGAATTTATTTTTAATAATCAGCCACTTTGAAACCCTCTGGGCTCTCCTCTCTGACCTTTTGTGGTTATTTCCTGGTTAAAGTCATTTCTTGTGATTTATGACTCAGAGGATTTTCTGTCGTCTTTCTTCGTCTTTCTCTGACTGTTTCAGTGTTTCAGACCTCCTCCTCTTTGCTGTCACCGTTAGTTTCATGTGAATGTAACACTCACTGCAAGTCACTAGCATAAGAAATGACAATAAAAGAAGTAAAGTAAGTATTTTTATTGCAGACGATCAGATTGAGATTTATTACATTCAGCCACCTGAACTTCCTCCCAGTTAATTTCCCAGCTATCACTAACAGGGCAGGGGCTGAGTTTAACTAAGACACACCAGTGCACACTGCAGTCAATAAGTCCTACACACCAGGTGAGTTAACACACTCCAAACTGGAACACGTGACTATCTTCACAGCAACCGACTAACAACCACAGCTCACCTTAAACCTGCCCTGACTGGCTGACTGGGATTAATGGTGGGACAGCAGGCAGACTGATATTAAAACAAACAAACAAAAATAAGAAAAAAAGAAAACTAGTCCGCTCCAAGGGCAATACCCGTATCTTTTTGCCCGCTACCAGCTCACTTACCAGGGCGGACTAGACAGGAAAGAAAACCTCAATAAAACAAACAGACAAATGATACAAATAATCCCACAGCAGGAGCAGCTAATAGACCACTGATGCTCTGGTACGTAGATTTATTTCCGTACTGACTACCAGCCGCCTTCAACCCAGCAGGGAAGCAGGTCAGTCATTCCTGCAGTCTCGCCTTCCCTGAATGCCAAAATAACCACTCTGTTCCTCCTTCAGGTAGCTTTATATCTGCCAAACCTCAACAACTGGTGCATCTCCACTTTTTACACCTGCCACATGAATGTAAGAAGCAGAGAAGTTAAAACATTTATGACGCTTCAAAATCTCTGATCTGTTCATGTTCCATCTGTGCTGAAGTCAGTCTGAAGTTGGTCGTGCGTTTCATAAAGTCTGTTCACTTTTTAAAAATACTTCAGTAAAATACAGTTAAAAGACATGAATACACCTCCTCTGTGAAACATCTTTTACAGTTCAGAGTTGGAATCATTTTGGAGATATTTTAATGGTTAAAGTTAAAAAACAAAACAAAAACACACAAATCATAAACTGTTAACATGCAAAACCATCCATACATGATATATAAATACATAATGTTCTGATAGTCCAGTCATGAGAATAAAATGGTGAAAGTATCTCTTAAATATTATTAAACTACTTGAATAACTTGTTCACCACATCAGTGACAGAGTGTCAGAGAGGAGTTACAGGAAGCCGTTTTGTTGTGATCAGATCAACATGCAGCAGCAGGATGAGAGCTGAGTGTGTTTCAGGTTTGTTATGACTAGGAGACACAGAGAGTATTTATGTTTTATCCTAGTATTTAAAATTGTGTTTTACAGCAGACAGATACAGCTGTCTGCTGTATCTTTGTTTTCAACTCTTTATTGTATCAGTCTTACAACATGTAACATAGAGACAAAAACAGAAAACATTTAGGCATCATAATGAAACAAGGATAACATAACAGACATGACTCCACTCTCTGGACAAAATACATTCAACATGTTAACATGAAGCAGTCAGCTGCATCTGGACTGCACCTGCTGCAGGAAGTCACATTATTGTGAACCTCCTCCTTCCCTCCTCTCTGTTTGGGTGTTTGAACTATTTTACTTTCGTTTTCTTCACCGCCGTGTCGCAGACATTGTTCTCCGTATGGTAAGGTCATAACTGACAGTTTTCAGTGTTTAATGACTCCTCTCTGCTCTCACTGTTAGTTTAATGAGTCACTCAGTTGTTGAAAGTGTTTGTGTATAGTCATGTGTGAATGTGTTGCTTTTCAATGTTAATGATGATCCATCAACAACTTTGATGTTTTCATGTTTTATATTGTTGCAGATGTGTTTCTCTGTGCTGAAGTCAGTCTGAAGTTGGTTATCTGACTCCTTCAACCAATCAGAGGGGGTTTTTAGGGAGTGCCAATAACTGACTTGTCATCATACAACAGGTAGGAAATTATTATTGAAAATAGTCTAATGTTTTATTTTTATTTGTTGTTAATATTATTATTAATTCCTGCAACAGACTATCCACAGGATCAGGCTCAATGTGGATTGGTCTTTAAGCTGAATGACTGAAGTTTTTGTCAGTTGACTTAAAATTAATATTTAATGATACATATACAAAAGTAAAAAACAAGTGTGAAGTTTGATCATAAATTCTTACTGTTAACCAGCACTCATTACCTTTCCCAAACTTCAATAACTTCTTGATAGAATTTAAATTGTATATGGATTCTTTAAAGTGAAGCAAACTTAGCTCCCAAAAATTGTGTTTGACTGTTAAAAATCAATTATCAAACATGACAAAGAGTAAAGTTTATATAGACACCAAATGAGTTGCATCATGCTGACGTCATTATATGAACAATTCATGGCAGGACTTGATACATTATCAAGATAAAACACATTATCAGTGTCTGAAATAATCACAAAAACTGTCACATAATCCCACACATCTATACAAAAATATAAATACATACAAATATGATAAACAATATTAACATTTATAACAACAAATATATAAATATATATATTTGTTATAAAATATAGATTACTTACAGAGAGACTGTAGAAAATAATATCATAAACCACCATCAACAACAACAAAGTGATGCTTGAGTTTTGACTTCAGACTGTTTTCTTCTCCACAGACGTTGGAAGTGAGTGAAGTTGTTCCTGAAATCCTGCACAGCAGAGACCAGAATCTCCTGATCCCAGCTGTGTGTCCGTAGAGATCAATAAGACCATGGATCCACCTCCTCTTTCCAAAACACATGGAGAGTAAGTCAAGATAATGTCACTGTATTGTTTTAGGCTTTTGAACATTTGTTGATGAGGGGAAGCTGAAGCAGCAGACAGTATCAGGAGACCAGAAGCACTGCAGATTCTGTGCTCACAGAAGGAGCACGAGGAGAACATGTCTCCATGTCTCTGATGGAGGTCACTGAGGGGGAGTTAAAAACAAGGAGTTGATGAGATACACTCTGAGATGCTGAAGTTTCTGGACATTGTGGGGCTGTCTTAGCTGACAGAGAAGGGGGTCCAGAGGATGTGATCTAAATATTGAGGTATCACACTGCTCAGCCTCTCTGGGAAAGTTTATGCTGGATGCTGGAAAGGTGGCAGATCGTTCAAACTCAGACTGAGGTGAAGTGATGGGGATTCTGTCCTGGTCCTGGATTTGGGGACGCTGGAAGTCAGTCAGAGTTGGGGGGGCTGAGAGAAAGTTTATATGATGACGTCAAATTAAATGCTGCAACATTCATGACTTTTGTATTAATCTGAATGGCCAGAGACATTTTATACCAGTTTTAGAAGATTTTACACACAACAGACAACAAACTTAAATACCAACATGCTGTATGTCAAAGCAGCGTAGCAGCATATTCAGCTATGGACAGTTCACACACAGGATGCAGGTTTATTCCTAATCAGAAGATGATTTATTGTAGATGGAGCCACAGCCACGTTATACGGTACAGGTAACAATACAACAAGGGACTTGAAATTTATAACACACACACACACACACACACACACACACACACACACAGCAACCAAAAACATTAACAAGTAACTGAACAGGCTGTAGGCAGTGCTTCACAAACAGGCTTTCATTGATAACGACACTCTAAAACACAACTCTACACTACAGAGACGTCCTCTTGCTCTCATTTGAAGCATGTTGCACTACCAGATCTGTGACAGAAACAAGAAATAATGTAACTTACTAAATGATATAATCAATTCATTCATACGCCCTGTAACTGGAGAGACTCAACATTTCCTCCATGAGCAGCACTTGGTGACATTGACAAGAAAAAAACTCCCCGTTAACGGGAAGAAACCTCAAGCAGAACCTGGCTGATAAAAATAACAACAACAATAATAATAATAGAAATATGCCTATTAATGACTAATAATGATAATAACAATAGCAGCAGCGGTGGGCATCAAGCTGGACAGCAGTCGGTCTGTAGCTGAAGGTTTCCTGCGAGACGAGAAAGCACAAAACTCCGCTGAAGAAGCCAAGTTAGTGACATGCATTAATGTTACATGAATACATACAGATGGAGAGGAGGAGGAGGAGAGAGGAGCTCAGTGCATCATGGGAAGTCCCCCAGCAGTCTAGGCCTATAGCAGCATAACTAAGGGCTGATCCAAGGTGAGCCTGGTTGGCCCTAACTATAAGCTTTATCAAAAAGGAAAGTTTTAAGCCTACTCTTAAACATAGAGAGGGTGTCTGCACCCCGGACTGAATCCGGTAGATGGTTCCACAGGAGAGGAGCCTGATAGCTGAAGGCTCTGCCTCCCATTCTACTTTTAAAGACTGTAGGGACCACCAGTAAGCTGCATACTGGGAGCGCAGTGTTCTAGTGGGATAATACGGTACTATGAGCTCTTCAAGATATGATGGTACCTGACCATTAAGGGCTTTGTAAGTTAGGAGAAGGATTTTCAATTCTATTCTGGATTTTACAGGAAGCCAATGTAGCGAAGCTAAAATGGGAGAAATGTGATCTCTTTTTCTAGTTTTAGTCAGAACACGTGCAGCTGCATTCTGGACCAGCTGGAGAGTCTTTAGAGACTTGTTAGAGCAGCCTGATAATAAGGAATTGCAATAATCCAGCCTAGAAGTAACAAATGCGTGAACTAGTTTTTCTGCATCTTTTTGGGACAGGATGTGTCTGATTTTTGTGATATTACGTAAGTGAAAAAAGGCAGTCCTTGATGTTTGATTTATGTGGGAGTTAAAGGACATATCCTGACCATAGATAACTCCAGATTCCTTACAGTGGAGCTGGAGGCCAGGGTAATGCCATCTAGAGTAGCTATATCATTAGGGCCCCAGCATGAAGGTGCCAGGGGCCCAACGGTTATTCTTTAAGGATAGGCTCTTTTTTTTTTTAACTTAACCTCATTAAGATGACATTTTTATGCCACACAGATTATTTCAACCATTACCTCAGGGCTAAGAAATGGAAAAAATTAAGTTCTTATAATTTAGGCTACTTATTCTTTAAAGGTATAATGTGTAAGAATATCTGAGAATTTTAGTTTTAAACATTCTGAAATTAACTAAATTTATCAGAATGTGAAGAAATCACAGTCTTGACGTAATGTCATAGACTTATATGTATTGTGTTACAGAGATATCTACTGAAGTTAGCATGCTAACCAGCTAGCTCCAGCCCTGTCTGGCCTATACAGTCTCGTAATACCACTTTGTACCATAGGGGTGATAGTGAGTCACTGTAGCGTCCAGTCTTCCCTCAGTCCAACATGAGAGGAAGAAGAAGTAGCTGCCCTGAGCCCTAGCAGTAATGGTGGATCCAGGCTGAATGCTGTTGAGATTGTCACTGTAGGACTGTTTAAAGTATGTGTGGTAATATGGTAGTAATATGTGGTCAGTTTATCCAAATAACACCTGTTTGGAAAGTTGCACCTACACTGTCAGAGCAGCCAGCTGCTGCTGCAGACACTGGCCAGATGAGACATCAGCTGGTCATATCAGCTGATCTGATGAACTGCACTGAGTTGCACCATGAGACATTTGGCATCGTGGCACATCATTGTAAGCTGGATTGATATTGAAATATCATATCAATAAATTAGTTTTCTACTGGATGACTGTGTTGTAAAATGGCAGCAATTAATGAAAAAATGATGCTGTTTGGTAGAAAAAGTTGTTTTACTATCAGTGAGTTCTCTGACATTTTATGACTGACACCTATCCTAGGAGCATGTGTGTAACTATTCAGTTGTTACTCAGAGTTATGTTGTAATTTATCTCCTGTTCATTCATTTGTTGCAAATTTATCTTCGTTTGCTTTTTGAAAAGGTTTATTTTTTTAATTACAGCTTTGGTTTCTTTAAAATTGTTTTGTTCAGTCACGGAGTAACAGGTCAAATCAGCAGGGTTTTAATTGATGAAAGTATGGAAACCTTTTTATTTATTGGTGATACTGTTGACAAGACATAGTGGAAAGAAAAAAAAAAGACAAATCAAACAAATAGACAAACAAACAAAAATAATGACAAACAACAGCAATGACAACATCATATTACAATGAAATAGATAGTAAATGTAGAAAGCAACTAAGCAATGTGGATTGATTGTGGGAAAGGGGAAAGGGGGGTGAGTGAATGAAAGTGAAAAAAGAAGAGAGAGAGAGGAGGGGAGGAAAGAAAAAGTGAGAGCGTCAATAATTATAATAATAAAAATAATGGCAATAATAACAATAACAATACAGCAATATAATGTAATAATGATAATAGTCTTGTTTGATAGTATACTGTGGCGGCGGTAGTGGCAGAGGCAGCCACAATAACAGTGAAATGGGTTAAATAATTAGATATTTATATTAATTTATATCAATTTATTTCTATTTGAGCGTATATCAATTAAATTAATTTAATATGGCTATGGGGGGTGGAGCCAAACACACAGAGCCCAAGGAGGGGAGGCCACCATCACCCTCCCACACGACAGCCAGCCCCCCCAGCAACACAGCCACAGCCCAGGGACCAGACCAGCTGAGACCAGCTAAGGGGTATTCCTCCTGTAATATTTGTTTGTTTTGCTTCTTTTCCCCTTTTCCCCTTCTCTGTCTTTTGTTGTTTGTTTATTTGCCGTTCTGTTTTGGAGACGGTCCAAACCTAGTCCAGCTGGGCCACTCTCAGACCCTTTGGGAGAGAGTTTGTCCGGTGGAAGGTGACCATAGATCTTTTTGTTTGTTTGTTTTGTTTTTTTACTATAAGAGTGGTAGGGGTAGAGGTACCACAGCCAGTAACCTCCGGCCGCTCTCACCAAGGACCGCGGCCATACCACCGGAGGGCAAGGAGTCGGGAGAGTCAGGAGAGGTGGGCGCCCCCCCGCCCCGCATGGCTCCACCCCTCACCGCCCTGCAAATAAGACTTACGGCCGGACTTATGACTTCCTCTACCTCCACCGCCACCACACTCAAGGACTAGAACAACAGCAGTACTACTAATAATAATAATAATAATAACGATTATGATAATAATAATAACATCCACAGCAACAACCATAATAATAGTGTACTTGATAATATCTGGAATAACAATAGTAGTGATAATAATAATAATAGTATAATTCATAGTATCTGGCATAAATGACAATAGTAGTGATAGCAATAATAATAATAATAATAATAATAATAATAATAATAATAATAATAATAATAATAATAATAATAATAATAATAATAACAATAATAATAAAGATATTTAGTTTCTAAATAACAATAATTAGCCTATCATGACACATGCTGATGATATATATGTATAACTGGAAGTAAAACAAAGAAATAAAAACAAAAACGAACAAACAAAACAACAACAACAACAACAAAAAAAAAGGATGGAAAGGAAAAGTGAATTAAATTAAAAAATAATAATAATAAAATAAATAAATTAATTAATTAATTAAAAAAATTGTCTGTTATTGGTTGGGTATGTGGTCTGATATGTGGTCATGTACGTGGCTCTGGTTTTGGTTATTGATTTGATTGGATTCTGGGTGGAGTTTTAGGTGATTAATGAATATGGTCCATGTTTCCTCAAAGGAATGTTGCAAAGTTTGTTTTGCAAGCTGTTATTTTTTCTATTGAGATGTGTTCTGAGAGTAAATTGGTCCAGTGAGTGATATGGCAGGAATGTTTGGATTTCCAGTTTTGAAATATTATTTTCTTGGCGATAGTTAGAGAAATCAATAATGGGTTTTTGTGTTTAGTTGGGATTGTGATATGTGTCAAGTCTCCCAGCAAGCAGAGCAATGGGGATGCTGGGATTCTGCAGCCCAAGATACTCGAGAGTTTTTCTGTGACTGTTATCCAAAATGAAAGAACTGGCTGGCAAGACCAAGTGGCATGAAAATAATCATCTATGTGACCCAAGGTGCATTGTGAACAGATATCTGTATCGATCAATCCCATTTTAAACATTTTTCCTTGAGTGATGTGTATTCTGTGGATGGTTTTATATTGTATTAGTTGTAAATTTGTATTGGTAGTCATGGAGAAGATGTTTTTATTGATTAGTATCCAGAAATCGGGGTTGGGAGATAGAGTCAGGTCCTTTTCCCATTTTGAGGTTGGGAGTGTTATGGAGGTGTCTGTCAATGAAAGAAGTTTGTAAATTTTTGAAATTATTCTTTTGGGGTTTGTAATTTAATTGAATTGAAATTAAAGATTTCTTCGCTTAATTTGGAAGGTTGTAATGTGTTACTGGATATGTTGATTTTGGATTTAATAATGGATTTTAGTTGTTGGTATTGGAGGAATTGGTCTCTCCCAACCTCTGGATAAGTGTATTGAATGATATGAACTGGTTGTTTTCAAATAAGTGGTGGAGGTGAGTGATTCCTTTTTGGTGCCATGATGGAAAGTGAACAGTAGTGTTGTACAGTTGGAAGTCTGGATTGTGCCAAATCAGGGAGAACCTACATGGTGCCAGTGATGATTTGGTGATTTTGTGGGCTTTCCACCAGGCTGTCAGAGTTCAGGAGATTGTGATGTTCTTGTAGTAATCTTGTTTCTTGATTGATTGTGGTAGGAATGGGAGTGAGTGAAGTGGTTTTACATTGGTTTTGTTCTATCTGTAACCATTGTGTACTGTAATTATCTTTATGGATCCATTTGAGTAAATATTGTAGTTGATTTGACAAGAAGTAATGAAGGAAGTTTGGTGCTTCTAGGCCGCCCTGTGATTTTGTGCTCTGTAATGTTGAAAGTGAGATTCTTGGTTTTTTATTTTTCCAGTAGAATTGAGTTGTTAAAGAGTTCAAAGTTTGAAACCAGTTGTCAGTGGGGGTAATGGGAAGTAATGAAAATAGGTAGTTGATTTGTGGAAGGGTTTTCATTTTAACTGTTGCAATGCGTCCAATAAGAGTAAGTGGTAACTTGGTCCAGCGTTTAAAATCATCTTCTATGTTTCTCAGCAGAGGGGTGTAGTTGAGGTTAAACAACTCTGACAGCCTGGAGGAAATATTAATGAAGTATTTGATGCTACCAGTGTGGAGTGGGAGAGAGGGATCTTGGGCTGCAGAATCCCAGGCATTTGCGGTCAAAGGTAGAATAGTGGATTTGTTCCAGTTTATTTTATAGTGTGAGATTGAGGAGAAGTTGTTGATTATTTTGAATGTTTCTTGTAATGATGTGAAAGGATTTTGTGGGTGTAGTAATAAATCATCTGCATATAAGCTAAGCTTATGTTCTGAATTAGTATATTGTATTCCTTTGATTTTATTGTTTTGTCGTATGGCTGTGGCGAGTGGTTCAATGAAAACTGCAAATAGAGATGGAGAGAGTGGACATCTTTATCTGGTTCCCTGGTGGAGTGTGAAGCTTGGTGAAGTGATCCCGTTTGTGATAACTGTGGCCCTAGGTGAAGTGTATAGTGTTTTAATCCAGTGGATGAATGACTCTCCGAAGCCAAACCTGTGGAGGGTGGAAAAAAAAAAAAAAAAAACAGTTTACTTTGTCAAATGCTTTTTCTGCGTCCAGTGATACAATTATGGTTTTGTTGTGTTTTTGCTGTGATGTATTGATCAAATTAAAAAGTCTACGGATATTGTCTGAAGCGTGTCTATTTTTGATGAAGCCTGTCTGGTCGGGATGGATTATAAGTGGAACGACTGTTTCTGTTCTGGTTGCCAATGTTTTTGTAATGATTTTGAGGTCTGTATTAATTAGTGATAGGGGGCGATAACTGGAGGGGTGGGTTGGGTCCTTATTGGGTTTTAACAGTAATGTCATTACGGCGGTGTTCATGTGGGTGGGTATAATGGAGGTAGTTTTAATTTCTGTAGTTACTCTGAAGAATAGTGGTGATAATATGTTCCAGAAATGTTTGTAGAATTCTGCATGAAAACCATCTGGTCCAGGTGATTTATTGTTTGGCATTTTGAGCAGAGCTTTATGTAATTCTTGGGGGCTGAGTGGTGAATCTAAAAGGTGGGCTAAATCTGATGGTACGGTTGGTAGGTCTAGATTACTTAAAAAAGTGTCTATTTCTGGTTGACTGGGTTTGTAATTTGAGGAGTAAAAGTTGCTATAAAATTTATGAAATATATCATTGATTTCTTGTGGATTATGTGTGACTGCACCTGTGGAATTGAGTATAGATGGGATTATTGCTTTTTCTTTTTTGTGTTGTAATAGATTAGCCAAATATTTACTTGATTTATTACTGTACTGAAAGTTTTCATATTTGAGCTGTTGGATAATGAATTGTGTTTTCTTGTATATGATGCTTTCCAATTGGGTTTTAAGTTGAGCTAATTCATTTTGTTTTTGTTCACAGGGGTTGCTGGTTAGTTGGTGTGTTAGGTGTTTGATTTTTGTTTCTAAGCTAGTTTCTTGTTCCTGTTGCGGTCGTTTCTTATGTGATGAATATGAAATGATTTTTCCTCTGATGACTGTTTTTCCTGTCTCCCATAAGAGTGATGCTGAGATCTCTGGAGAGTCATTCATCTCCAGAAAGGATGCCCACTCTTTCTGAATTAATGTGATGAAATCTGGATCCTCCAAGAGTGATGTATTGAAACGCCATCTTGTGGGAGACTTGATATGTGTTTGAGTTTTTATTGATAAGGAAACTGGAGCGTGATCACTGATTATGATTGGATGGATTGTGTTTCCTTGGATGTGCTGGGAGAGTTAATTACTTACAAGAAAGAAGTCAATTCTGGAGGAAGACTGATGGAGAGAGGAAAAATATGAATATTGTCTGGATGATGGATTTTTCATTCTCCATCTATCGCCAAGTCCAAGTTCCTTCATGTATTGTTTAATAACTTCAGTTGAGTGCCAGGTTCTTGTGTTGCCGGGTGTGCTAGAGCGGTCGGTTGTAGGATTGATAACAGTGTTGAAATCTCCGGCTATTATGATGTTTGCTGAATTGTACAGTAAGGAGAAAAAATTATGGAAAAAGGATGAGTCATCATTGTTAGGGCCGTAAATGTTTGCAAATGTGTATGTTGTCTGATTAATAGATGCATTAACAATGATGAATCTTCCTTGTGGGTCAGTAATGGATGAGTTATGGATGAATGGGATGTTTTTATTGACTAAGATCGAAACTCCTCTTTGTTTTGTGTTGAGTGTGGATGAGAATATTTTATCAAATTGTTTGAGTCTAATATTTTGTAATTCAGAGTTTGTAAGGTGGGTTTCTTGCATAAAACATATATCAGCCTTTAATTTTATGAGATGATTGATGATTTTGATTCTTTTAGTCTGTGTACGAAAGCTACGTACATTCCACGTTACCAGGTTGAGTGTCTGCATGGTTATGTGTTTGGTTTATCTTGTTTTGAATGAAGCATAAAGAAGAAGCCAGTGAAGGAGGGGGGAGGAGGAGGGTGGGGGGAGTCGAGTTTCGAGCTGGTTGCTATAACTGCCTTAGACTGTCTAGACATAACGGTGAATGGTGACAATAACATAACGTGAACATTAACACACACACACACACACATACACAAACGCACACAAAAAAATGAAAATTACGAGACAGAGGTAGATTTTTTGATTCCTCTGTAGGGGAACGCAGGCGGTTTCCTTATTACAGAGGAGTGAAGTCGGGAGTGAGGCTTTCGGTCAGATAATCAGGGTTGTTACAGTTAGATGTATGAGTCTATTACTGTATTTTCAGAAGAGCCATGGTGTGATTTTGGAGTTGCGAAATAATTGTCCGTCGATACACAGTTTGTCCACTATGATTGATGCACGTCTGTTGTTTTGTCTGTTTTCTTTGAGAATGGGGTACAGTACTTTCTGGCGTTCGTTTATTTCATGTGGGTATTGTTCGTTGAGTTCAAATGATGTTCCTTTGAGTTCCCTTCCTCTGCTTCTGACCAGTTCTTTTTGTTTGAAGTGTTGGGCCGGGGTCCTTTGGTTGATGGTTTTCCGAGGCGGTGTACTCTGTGGAAAGTGATGTTTTGTACAGTGTTGGGGGGGATTTTCAGTTGAGTTTTCATGAAGTTTTTTATGAGGTTTTCTGGGTTGCCGGGTGTTTGTTCGGAGATGCCAGAGAAGATGAGATTGTCGCGCATAGAACGGGTTTGTAAATCCAACATAGTTTCTTTCAGAGTCTTATTTTCTTTGGAGATGGCATGTATTTGTTCATCGAGAGTTTTAACGGTGGTTTGTAAGTCCTGGTTGGTTTTTTGTAGTGTGACGATGTTGTGGTGGGCAAACTCCAGGCTATTGCGTATGTCTTTAATCTCTTCGTGTAGTGATACTAATAAGTCCAGTTTTTTGTTTATGCTTGCTAGCACACTAACCTCAACTTCGGTGGTTTGTAGATCGTCTGTGTCTGTTGAGGAGTCTGTCTTTCGTCTTTTGGTGCTGAGTTTGGCTGAGTCTGGCTCCATGTTGATCTGCCGGTTGTAGTAGTCGTCGATGAATGCTTCAAGATCCGTTATGTCCTCCACTGTAAAGATGTACTGGTCCGGGTAGGTGGTGACAGATGATCGGTGAATGTAATTTGAATCAGGAGGTGTTTAAATCTTTTGTAAATCCTGTAAAGTTAACGTGTTTACTCAGTTCATTCAGCAACAGGTCGCCGCCATGTTAGATCTCACCTCTGATGTCCGACTATCGCGGTGTTTGCACTCACACTGCCATACGCTGCCTCTCACCCCATAAAAACCCCGAAAAAAATATGGAAACCTGATCTCTGTACTCTCAAAAATGTTAAAGAATATTTGTTAAATATTGTTCAAAAATGAAATCATTAATATTAATCATGTAAAGAATCATTAACACAGTTATCAGGACTTGATGAGCTCTCCAAGGTTCTGATCCTGCTGCTGGCAGCAGCTAGAAGCTGTGCAGATTTATTTCCTTCTTTAGTTTAATCATTGTTTTCACCTCATTTATTTCCTCATGTCATCATGTATTGATGCAGCAGGAAAGTCGATCTGTGTTTGATCCGTTGTTGTCCATCTGTTTAAATACCAACGTGTTTTGCCACGATTTGGTCAAATAATTAGACAATTTTATCCATCATTACTGCGATTAGTTAATTCTGATTAATATTATAACTAACCATTATGACATATATTTTTTAAAATATGTTGATATACACTATAATAATCTCTCACATAATCCTTTTATTTATCATCTTTTGCATGTTTGTGTGCTGCTGTGCGTCCTGTGTGTGTAACATACAGCGTATGTTGTGTAGCTGTATATTACTGTCTTGATAATGCACCTTAAAATAACAGTGAAACACTGCGTCATTGACTTCAGACCAGGTTTTTGTTGGTCAATAGCGCAATCGCTCTCTGCTGCCTCAAGATAGCAATGCGCCACCAACACACCTGATCACACCTCACTTTAAGACCAACACGGCCATCCACACACTGATGGGTGCAAGTTTCTTTGCTATTTAAACAATGTGGGTGCTGGACGGGAAAATGACAACTGCGTCGGTCTTAAAATAACAAAAACACTTGCGACGCACTCGGTGCCACTTTGTGCCGGGCATAAGATAGGACCCTAGGTCATTGTGGTGGTTTCCTCTAATAAATACCTCTGTATTCCTTGTGGATAATGGGCTGGACTGGGCTCAATCAAGGCTGTTTTTCCTCAGGAAGCTCCGGTCTTTTGATGTCAGCAGGTCACTCGTGCATGTATTTTATCAAAGCATTTTGTCCTATTTTATGCCGTTTTCTGTTGGGGTGCAGCTTAAGCTCAGAGGACAGGAACAAGATCAATAAACTGATCAGGAAGGAAGGATCCATTATTGGCTTGACTCCTGACTTGCTAGAAATGTTCATTGAACAAAGAATGGGTAGGAAGCTCAAGAGTATTATACAAAATGAGGATCATCCAATGTACTATGTTTTTAGTGAGCTGAACAGCTCTTTTAGCAACAGGCTTGTTATGCCCAGGTGATCCTCAGAGAGATTCAGGAAGTCCTTTGTACCTGCTGAGGTGAAGTTTTTTAATGAACATTGTCGTTGACTGTTAGTGTTGATGATGATGATGATGATCTGATGTTGATGACGAGGATGGTATGTACTGAGGATTATGGCAATGTTGGCATCCATGAATATGTTGGTGGCATTTATAACCACTAACATATACTAGTACAGTCACATTGATGTTTACCCTATTTATTATGGTGCTGTGCTCTCCCCTTATTTTGTACTGCCTTGAGATGTGTATGCCTATTAATAATAATAATAATAATAATAATAATAATAATAATAATAATAATAATAATAATAATGATAATAATAATTGCTGTATTCTGGTTATAATTGTGTATGCAGGATGGGATTGACAAAGCTAAAAGCATCAGTAATAATTCTGTTTATCAAGTATATAATATAGTGAAAATGTTTTGGCACAATAGGCAAAGATTTCAATTTTTCGTGATAAAGTCATTAAAGAAACTCAGAACTTGGTGTTTGGAGGTTTGAATATGTATTTTAAATGTTCTAACTAAAGGCAGTGGTATGTTACACAGAAAAAGAAGATCCTGTTAATTGACTGTAATCTGAGTCTCTGTCCTCACAGTCAAAACCAGAACTCACATTTAGACTAAAATCCCCAAATGTGGATGTTTGGTTTGACTTTATTTTATTCATATTCTACAATCACAGATGTCACAGCTGCAGTATTTATACTCCACTGTACTATTATTCATTTATTAAACCAGCCACTACTGTAGGCATGTATATGATTAGAAATGTGATTAATTTGTCAGTTTGATGAGAAAAGAACAAGTTGATTGAATCTCTGCTTTTTCTACAGGACTTATGAGGACATCATCTCCAAAAGTTCTCTGATCTCTTCAGGATCTCCTGATGTCTACCAGCTGAGACCAAAGGAAGAGAAGTTTGGAACTCTGACAAGAAAAACTGTTGGTGAGAAAAACCTGAACAAGAAAAACAAAACCATCTTACTTGTAGGTGAAACAAGAGCAGGAAAATCTAGTCTGACCAACACTCTGGTCAACTACACCATGGGAGTGAAGTTTGACGACAACATCTGGTTTGAGATCGTAGAAGAAGAGAAGAGAAGATGTGAGACAGAGAGTCAGACATCAGCTGTGATCGTGTACGAGATCTTTGGTTTTGAAGATAAAACTCTGCCCTTCTCTCTGACCATCATCGATACTCCTGGATACGGAGACACCAGAGGGATTAAACATGATGACAAAGTCAGTCTAAGATTATTTGAGTTGTTCCATTCAAAAGATGTTCGTGAAATTGATGCAGTGGGTCTGGTGATGAAGGCGAGTGAGAGCCGACTGAGTGACCGACAGATGTACATCTTTGATTCAGTGACGTCTCTGTTTGGAAAAGACATTGAGAAAAACATTGTCGCTCTCATGACACACTCTAATGGAGTAACACCTGAAAACGCTCTGAAAGCTCTGGAAGCTGCAAACATTAAATGTGCCAAAAATGAGAAGAAACAGCCCGTTTACTTCCTGTTTGATAACTGCCAGACCACAAAGAGAACAGAAGAAGATAAGGTTGCTTTAGGGAACGCATGGAGGGTAACAGAGAGAGGAATGAATCGATTCACAGACTTCCTGGAAAAATCTAAACCTCAACAGCTGATAACAACAGTTGAAGTGATGAAAGCACGCATCAGAATAACAGCCTGCATCCAAAACCTGCAAGACAGAATCCAGCTGACTGAACTAAAACAGAACGAGATCCAACAGATTCAAGAAGCTCTGAAGAAACATAAACAAGAGATGAAGAAGAATGAAGAGTTCACTGTAGAAGTTGATGAGGTCTACAAAGATAAAGAAGACATCAGCGGTGGGATGAAGAGGTTGTTTTTTTATAAAGCAGCTGTCACCTGTAACATCTGTAAAGAGAACTGTCACTATCCAAGATGCACAAAGGCCTGGAGTCCCAGAAACTGTGAGGTCATGAAAAGAGGTCGCTGTACTATTTGTACCAATAAGTGTCCTGCAAAAGATCATGTGAAAGAAAAGTGGAAATATGTGGACAAGACCAGGAAAATTAAGAAGACCTTTGAAGATGTGAAACAGAAATATGAAAAGAATAAAACAGAACGTGAGCAGAAGAAGAGCCTTCTGGAAAATCTTCAAACAGAGATGGAAAAACTGAAAACAGAGAAGATTCAGCTGCTTACAGAGGCCTACCATCATGTGGAGCAACTAGAGCGGATCGCTCTGAATGATAATTCACTGTCTACTCATGTCCACTTGGACTTCCTGATTGAGAAGATGAAGGAGATCGGAGACACAGAGAAGGTCAAGAAGCTGGAGGAGATGAAACAACAAGAGGATGAAAGAACCAGAGCAGGGCTGCGATACATGTTTGCTAAATGAACAGCAGTTAAAGATGCAGTGATGTAGATGAACAACATCAGACAGCTGTGTAGACAACAAGCTCCACACTGTTCATATAAATGTTTAAACATCACAAACATTATTTCATTTTAATCTCATTAAGTGTGATGTTGATAATTGTAATTTTTTTTCAAAGACACATAATCATCTTTTAAATTTTAAATAGTGTGATTCTGGGAAACCGCCTCCTCTGTGATATATAACTGTTCATTTAGTTTAATGTTTAATTATCATTTGTTGATCCACTTCAGTGAAAGTAAAGCCAGAGTTTATCTTATAGTGACAGCAGCTGTTGGTTTTCTTGTTATGGATTCTCACATCAATCACTCTCATAGTTCAGCCTCTTTTCTGCTCTCAGCTTCATCAGATCAAAACTCTTCATCAGTGTGTTCAGCTGCACTTCAGTAACCAGTTTACAGTCGACTCTCTGCACTCAGCTGATTTCTGTCCTGTCATGTAAACCAGAAACCTGGTTTCTGTATCACAGTAGAGGATTACAGAAACCTGAGGTTCCTGGATCCTCACTTGAACTGGAAGTCGTTCTGCTCCGCCATCTTGCAGGTCGTCCCAAAGCTCTTATTCCTGCTCTGAGGAGCCATGAGTGAAGATACACAAGAGCCTTCACGTCTTTTACCGACCGACACGCCTCCTTATTGGAAAGCTGATCAGTAGGCTTGTTTGAGATGAACTGCTCCTTTCTTGTAAAGTGGAGGGATCAGGCGGCAGCATCAGCAGGAAGTGACAAAAAGCTGCAGTCAAGTCAGACAGTTTCCAGCAGCTTTCAAAGAATCTACAGGAAGTCACAGAAATATTTACATCCTGTTAGATCTGATCCTGATTTAATAAAATGTTATCAGATCAATCTACTCAAGCTCAGCTGATCAATCACTAACATTGTTTTAATGCTGATCTGTATGATAGAATATAAACTGTTAAAATGACCTATAATCAATAATCAAAACAACATTTATTCTGTAATCTCCAATATTAGACTATTAAATTATTTTACATAGAAATGTAACTGTTGCAGCAAGCGGATCACTACCTGCTGGTCAACATGCCGACTGTAATCAGCTGATGTCACACTAATCAAACTCATTCACATCTCATTGATGAAAGACAGAAATTCTAATAAAATGAAATTATTATTTTTTCTATGTAATTTAGTTTTTGGGAGAGATCTTTGTATCAGCTTTTATCTTCTTATCTCTCCTGCACAGATGTTTATTTACTTTAAATGAATGAATAGTTGAGTTTATTCAGGTAAAAGTGTGTTTGTTACCTACATGTGAATGTCTCTGTGTACATATCAAATGTTTCAATATTGTATAAACAATAATATTTTGTAATGCACAAACAAATAAAGTAAAATACAAATCAGACCTACTCATGCAAGAGGAAATAAAAAGCAGAAATAGACATTATATCATTTATGTGTCAAATATTCAGACTGTCGGAGCTTCACATCTGTACAGATGAAAATCTTCAAGTCACACGTGTTATCAAAAGTTATGAAATGTCATTTCAGTTCATAATATGGACAAGAATTAAATAATGATATAATCTTCATATTGTGTCTGTCTATAATTTTTGCTTATTGAATGTTTTCTGTCTCTTTGGCTGATAAAAGTTGTCATCAACACATCTGAATTCTTAGTAGAAGATCAGACAACTGAAATCCAAAATGAAGATAAAACGTCATGTCGTTGATCAAACTCCTGAACCAATCAGCTCTTTGATCAGGTGACATCCATTCTCCCATCATGCCCTGATCCTTGCAGTGGCTTCTGGCCTGGAAACTGATTTACAAACATCATTTTTCACCAACTAATTACTATATTTGGAATAACAAGAATATTCAATATAAAATAAGTCACTAATGGGTTGACAATGGTATTTATTGATTAAACAACTTGTTAATGCTGATGGGAAGTTACTAACAATAATGAATTCCTCTCTGAGTTCAGGTCACCAGTTATGCAGTGGTTTTTGATGCTCTGCTGAGGGCTGTGCTGCAGCTTCTCAGAGGTTCAGTAATCAAGGTTTCAATGATTCATCCATTCAATAGAGGTATATTCCTTGGAGAAGTTGACATTAAGAATAAATGCTTGAATCAATAGGAATTACATATAAGCTGTAACTCTGCCCCCAAGAAGATTCTTTGGGGCTTCACTTTATGTAGAAATTAATTAGCAGAATATTTGGTGAGTCTGAGCCGCTACTTCTGGTTAAACCCTCTGCTAACTTGAATGGGGATAAAATAATTCAATCGTGCGGCTCTTCTAGACTTTCCAAATGTTATTGGACTGAATGGATCAGATTCTGATAGTGAAATGAACCATTTTATAGAAATCAGAGATTCCTTCTCATTAGTGACACCTGTAGCCATTTAATGAGCTGTAACATCCTGGTGCTCGCACTCGCTTGTTTCAGCAAAGCATCTCTCACTCCCACTCAGTCTGCAGAAAATCCAGCCCGAGTTCTTCACGTGAAAATCAGACCACAGGCTGATACAGACAACCGAGAAAGTTGGGGAGGGTCTCATTCTTTATGTTACATTACTACCTGTTCACTTATTGGCAATAAAAAACTATTAATACATGTAAATTGCTTCACAATTCTACATATAGAACCTTTAACATTAGATTTTGTTTTCTCTTAAGTGATAACAGATATAGTAGCTTAGATACACAGTAACCAATAAGTATTTTGTATTTAATTAAACTGTATAATGTCAATAACTTTAATACTTTAACACTATTGGCTGCTGGAGGAAAGAGGTTTGATTTCTGTTAAAAAAAGGCTTTCTGGCAGAAAGACCTGAAGACAAACTTCTCTCATGTGTTTTAATTTGTTCTTCTTCTCTCCTCCCGTGACCTGGAAACCGTTCCTCCACCGCCATCATGGAGGATCTTTCAATCCCTGAAATGTTCCTGGAGGAGACGAGGAGCGAGGAACCACAGGTGTATCCTCTGTGGAAGTTTTTTTACAGGACGGCAACACCCCTTCATCGAATCTGTTTATTGATTGGTCAGCTGATCTGATGGGACAGTAAACAGTCGGGCTGTTGTTGTAATAATCTACCTGTGGAACAAGAATGAAAGCATCAACAGCTGCTGATCATATTTAATAATAAAGTACAAATGACTGAATCATGAATCAATAACAAAAAACACTCTTGTAACTTTATTATTTTTCTTCATAAGTCAAAAGTCTTCTCCTTTATTCTTTTGTTTCAGTGCGTCTCAGCTCCTTCAGGAAAATATGACGTCACACAGCTGCATCTCCTATAAAATCATCCTGAGCCTGAAAATAACGTCAGACTGTCACAAACTAAACAAGCAACATTTTATTTCAACATATTCCTTCTCATTGGTTGTGTTCTTTCAGTAATTAACAGATTTAAATTGTCTATTTGTGTCTTATTCTGTGACAGACAGTTGCTGCTATAAATCTATAATCAAATAATAAAACACTGGAGCAGTTATCAGCTGTTCCAGGTATCACTATGTGGATATTATTAAGTGACAGTGTAACGTGTTAATTAATTGTACATGAATTACAACTTTAAACTTTATAGATTGAACTGTTAGTTAATAATTTCTACATCATATTTTGATCACTGACTTCTTCATATTTGACAGTTGAGGTGATGTCCGTCATGAGTAGTTGTCGTCTCCTCAAAATGACGCTGGAGTGAACGAGAATTAAAACTCTCTCATCCTCACTGAGAGGAGCTGAGACACGAGGAAGAGACGTGAGAGAGGGAAGTGAGGAGACACATTAGTGTAAAGAAAAACACCTACAGTGAACTGCAGCTGGGACGATGAGAGCGACTCCCTTATGTGACGTAATTTGACACATTGTTGAAAAAAAAAAGCTCATTTTAAGGGCGCTGCTCAACATTCCCACTTTTCCATCTGAATTTCTGCTTTTATGTCTCGTTAAACTAATAAAATCATACATTAACCTTTTACAGGACAATTTTAATGATACATAAAATGTAAATCCAGCAAGAAATTCAACCTGCAAGTTGCTCTTTAAGTTGATTCATGAGAGCGGGCATACATCACTTCCCTGTCGTCAGAAAGGCCACGCCCCCTTTTGGGTGAAAACAAGTGTTGTAAAAGTGCTGCACAAAAATTGTGAAATTTAGTGGCACCATGCCTAAAAGCTGCTGCGTCACGTTTTGCACATCGAACAATAAAAAAACCTCCAGTTTACAATTTCCTTTACATCCCCAAAGAGCGAAAGACGGTAAAAGAAGAGATCTGAGATATTTATTTATAAATCAGCATGTCAGTGTCTCTCCTATTAGATAAATATGAAGACATCCATGCCAGTGCTCTAGATGAGAAGTTAAATTTAGAGAGTTTCGATATTAAAACATCATGATTGACTGTGTCGAATGCTTTACACAGATCTAAAATACAGCACCAACTACTCCTCCTTTGTCAAGTCTTGATTTAATTTGCTCTATTAAGTGCAAGGTAGCAGTTTCAGTGGAATGATTTGCTCTAAAGCCAAATTGCATATGATGTAGACCAAAACTGCTTGTATTAAGAAATGTTGTCAGTTGTTTAATGACAACTTTCTCAGCAGCCTTTGAGAGTACTGGCAGTAAACTTATTGGTCTGTAGTTACTGGCTTCAAGGCGGTCTCCAGATTTAAAAACAGATGTGACAATGGCACATTTCCAGTCATCAGGAAAGGAGCTGTGTTTAAAAGACAAGTTAATTAAATGAGCAATAGGGGGAGTTAAAATATCTTTGTGTGATTTAACAAACATGGTGTCAAATTGGAAAGTATCTTTACTTTTGGAGCTTTTTAAGGAGCTGATGATTTTGTTTACTTGTAACTCATTAGTCTCTATTATTAAACTACTTGAATAACTTGTTCACCACATCAGTGACAGAGTGTCAGAGAGGAGTTACAGGAAGCCGTTTTGTTGTGATCAGATCAACATGCAGCAGCAGGATGAGAGCTGAGTGTGTTTCAGGTTTGTTATGACTAGGAGACACAGAGAGTATTTATGTTTTATCCTAGTATTTAAAATTGTGTTTTACAGCAGACAGATACAGCTGTCTGCTGTATCTTTGTTTTCAACTCTTTATTGTATCAGTCTTACAACATGTAACATAGAGACAAAAACAGAAAACATTTAGGCATCATAATGAAACAAGGATAACATAACAGACATGACTCCACTCTCTGGACAAAATACATTCAACATGTTAACATGAAGCAGTCAGCTGCATCTGGACTGCACCTGCTGCAGGAAGTCACATTATTGTGAACCTCCTCCTTCCCTCCTCTCTGTTTGGGTGTTTGAACTATTTTACTTTCGTTTTCTTCACCGCCGTGTCGCAGACATTGTTCTCCGTATGGTAAGGTCATAACTGACAGTTTTCAGTGTTTAATGACTCCTCTCTGCTCTCACTGTTAGTTTAATGAGTCACTCAGTTGTTGAAAGTGTTTGTGTATAGTCATGTGTGAATGTGTTGCTTTTCAATGTTAATGATGATCCATCAACAACTTTGATGTTTTCATGTTTTATATTGTTGCAGATGTGTTTCTCTGTGCTGAAGTCAGTCTGAAGTTGGTTATCTGACTCCTTCAACCAATCAGAGGGGGTTTTTAGGGAGTGCCAATAACTGACTTGTCATCATACAACAGGTAGGAAATTATTATTGAAAATAGTCTAATGTTTTATTTCTATTTGTTGTTAATATTATTATTAATTCCTGCAATAGACTATCCACAGGATCAGGCTCAATGTGGATTGGTCTTTAAGCTGAATGACTGAAATTTTTGTCAGTTGACTTAAAATTAATGTTTAATGATACATTAAAAAAAGCAATTATCAAACATGACAAAGAGTAAAGTTTATATAGACACCAAATGAGTTGCATCATGCTGACGTCATTATATGAACAATTCATGGCAGGACTTGATACATAATCAAGATAAAACACATTATCAGTGTCTGAAATAATCACAAAAACTGTCACATAATCCCACACATCTATACAAAAATATAAATACATACAAATATGATAAAAATATTAACATTTACAACAACAAATATATAAAAATATATATTTGTTGTATAATATAGATTACTTACAGAGAGACTGTAGAAAATAATATCATAAACCACCATCAACAACAACAAAGTGATGCTTGAGTTTTGACTTCAGACTGTTTTCTTCTCCACAGACGTTGGAAGTGAGTGAAGTTGTTCCTGAAATCCTGCACAGCAGAGACCAGAATCTCCTGATCCCAGCTGTGTGTCCGTAGAGATCAATAGGACCATGGATCCACCTCCTCTTTCCCAGCTGTCTGTCCATGAAGAGTCCATGGATCAACCTAAACATTTTAACACTGGAAGGTATCAACTTCAACCTGACAGAAAGGAATTTCTGATTAAGAATTTTATTATCTGTATTAAAACACTAACATTGAATATGTTTTTAATCACTATTTTATCCTGGAAGAATGTTATTCTGTTGTGAATTCATAAGTACTGTGTTTGTATCAGGATCCAGCACCAGAGACCAGAATCTCCTGACTCCAGCTGTGCGTCCGTAGAGAACAATAAGACCATGGATCCACCTCCTCTTTCCAAAACACATGGAGAGTAAGTAAAGATAATGTCACTGTATTGTTCAGGCTTTTGAACATTTGCTGATAAGGGGAAGCTGAAGCAGCAGACAGTATCAGGAGACCAGAAGCACTGCAGATTCTGTGCTCACAGAAGGAGCACGAGGAGAACATGTCTCCATGTCTCTGATGGAGGTCACTGAGGGGGAGTTAAAAACAAGGAGTTGATGAGATACACTCTGAGATGCTGAAGTTTCTGGACATTGTGGGGCTGTCTTAGCTGACAGAGAAGGGGGTCCAGAGGATGTGATCTAAATATTGAGGTATCACACTGCTCAGCCTCTCTGGGAAAGTTTATGCTGGATGCTGGAAAGGTGGCAGATCGTTCAAACTCAGACTGAGGTGAAGTGATGGGGATTCTGTCCTGGTCCTGGATTTGGGGACGCTGGAAGTCAGTCAGAGTTGGGGGGGCTGAGAGAAAGTTTATATGATGATGTCAAATTAAATGCTGCAACATTCATGACTTTTGTATTAATCTGAATGGCCAAAGACATTTTACACCAGTTTTAGAAGATTTTACACACAACAGACAACAAACTTAAATACCAACATGCTGTATGTCAAAGCAGCGTAGCAGCATATTCAGCTATGGACAGTTCACACACAGGATGCAGGTTTATTCCTAATCAGAAGATGATTTATTGTTGATTGAGCCACAGCCACGTTATACGGTACAGGTAACAATACAACAAGGCACTTGAAATTTATAACACACACACACACACACACACACACACACACACACACACACACACACACACACACACACACACACACACAGCAACCAAAAACATTAACAAGTAACTCTGAACAGGCTGTAGGCAGTGCTTCACAAACAGGCTTTCATTGATAACGACACTCTAAAACACAACTCTACACTACAGAGACGTCCACTTGCTCTCATTTGAAGCATGTTGCACCACCAGATCTGTGACAGAAACAAGAAATAATGTAACTTACTAAATGATATAATCAATTCATTCATACGCCCTGTAACTGGAGAGACAGGAAATCATCCAGTAGCAACATCACACCAAGTTTAAAACAATGAACACACAAAGCATCTGAAATTTACAGCAAACCACTACATAATATAAATATTGTAACCCAGACCAAAGTGAGTTTACATGGTGGCAGGAAACATAATAAAAACACATCTATTATTGGTCATTAATATTCATGATCCTTCACACCTAGCTACGTCACGTCCTCTGCGTTTGTGCATCAGATAAACAGAAAATATATTGAATGTTCTAACATGAAATGAAATATCATAAAAAATATCACAAAGGCTGGATTTTAGTTTTATAGACTGCATACACTAAAATGCTACTCTGGATCAGTGGACCAGCTGTTTACCCTTTCAAGGATCCTGGAGGGAGGGATCATGAGTTTCTGTCCTTCTGCTCTACATGTGTTTTGTAGAACTGTAGTGTTTTTCCATTGTGTGGTCGTCATACTGAGTCAGGCCATGATCAGTTACGAGTAGTCGAGTCCTGCTGGCACAGTTCAAGTATGTTTCCACTGCACACAGCATGGCAGAGTAAAAGACGTTGTTCACCTTGATGATGTGTTTTGTCATCAAGGTGACAGCTCAGCTCAGCTACCAATTTTTTCATGTTGACTTTATGTTGCAGCTTAACAGCAAGAGGACATTATTAGAGAAATATTAGTCAAGTCAGTTTTATTTATATAGCGCCAAGGGCTCATAGAGCAGGTCTAGACTGAACTCTTTAATTTACAGAGACTCAACATTTCCTCCATGAGCAGCACTTTGTGACATCAACAAGAAAAAAACCTCAAGCAGAACCGGGCTAATAAAAATAACAACAATAATAATAATAGAAATATGCCTAATAATGATAATAATAATAATAGCAGCAGCATCAAGCTGGACAGCAGTCGGTCTGTAGCTGAAGGTTTCCTGAGAGACGAGAAAGCACAAAACTCCGGGGAAGAAGCCAAGTTAGTGACATGCATTAATGTTACATGAATACATACAGATGGAGAGGAGGAGGAGGGGAGAGGAGCTCAGTGCATCATGGGAAGTCCCCCAGCAGTCTAGGCCTATAGCAGCATAACTAAGGGCTGATCCAAGGCGAGCCTGGTCGGCCCTAACTATAAGCTTTATCAAAAAGGAAAGTTTTAAGCCGACTCTTAAACATAGAGAGGGTGTCTGCACCCCGGACTGAATCCGGTAGATGGTTCCACAGGAGAGGAGCCTGACAGCTGAAGGCTCTGCCTCCCATTCTACTTTTAAAGACTGTAGGAACCACCAGTAAGCTGCATACTGGGAGCGCAGTGTTCTAGTGGGATAATACGGTACTATGAGCTCTTCAAGATATGATGGTACCTGACCATTAAGAGCTTTGTAAGTTAGGAGAAGGATTTTCAATTCTATTCTGGATTTTACAGGAAGCCAATGTAGTGAAGCTAAAATGGGAGAAATGTGATCTCTTTTTCTAGTTTTAGTCAGAACACGTGCAGCTGCATTCTGGACCAGCTGGAGAGTCTTTAGAGACTTGTTAGAGCAGCCTGATAATAAGGAATTGCAATAATCCAGCCTAGAAGTAACAAATGCGTGAACTAGTTTTTCTGCATCTTTTTGGGACAGGATGTGTCTGATTTTTGTGATATTACGTAAGTGAAAAAAGGCAGTCCTTGATGTTTGATTTATGTGGGAGTTAAAGGACATATCCTGACCATAGATAACTCCAGATTCCTTACAGTGGAGCTGGAGGCCAGGGTAATGCCATCTAGAGTAGCTATATCATTAGGGCCCCAGCATGAAGGTGCCAGGGGCCCAACGATTATTCTTTAAGGATAGGTTCTTTTTTTTTATTTAACCTCATTAAGATGACATTTTTATGCCACACAGATTATTTCAACCATTACCTCAGGGCTAAGAAATGGAAAAAATTAAGTTCTTATAATTTAGGCTACTTATTCTTTAAAGGTATAATGTGTAAGAATATCTGAGAATTTTAGTTTTAAACATTCTGAAATTAACTAAATTTATCAGAATGTGAAGAAATCACAGTCTTGACGTAATGTCATAGACTTATATGTATTGTGTTACAGAGATATCTACTGAAGTTAGCATGCTAACCAGCTAGCTCCAGCCCTGTCTGGCCTGTACTGTCTTGTAATACCACTTTGTACCATAGGGGCGATAGTGAGTCACTGTAGCGTCCAGTCTTCCCTCAGTCCAACATGAGAGGAAGAAGAAGTAGCTGCCCTGAGCCCTAGCAGTAATGGTGGATCCAGGCTGAATGCTGTTGAGATTGTCACTGTAGGACTGTTTAAAGTATGTGTGGTAATATGGTAGTAATATGTGGTCAGTTTATCCAAATAACACCTGTTTGGAAAGTTGCACCTACACTGTCAGAGCAGCCAGCTGCTGCTGCAGACACTGGCCAGATGAGACATCAGCTGGTTATATCAGCTGATCTGATGAACTGCACTGAGTTGCACCATGAACCATTTGGCATTGTAGAACATCATTGTAAACTGGGTCGATACTTAAATATCATATAAATAAATTAGTTTTCTACTGGATGACTATGTTGTAAAATGGCAGCAATTAATGAAAAAATGATGCTGTTTGGTAGAAAAAGTTGTTTTACTATCAGTGAGTTCTCTGACATTTTATGACTGACACCTATCCTAGGAGCATGTGTGTAACTATTCAGTTGTTACTCAGAGTTATGTTGTAATTTATCTCCGTGTAGGAAGGGGAAGGGATGTGAAATGTTGCCCCCTATTTGTGTAGATCAGCTGGACAATTCTTCCGTCTACAAGGAGGAATAGATGAGACTGAAACTGACAACACTTTGATTCTAAGAACCAGACAGATGATCTGTCTGGTTCTTAGATTTCAACAAGTGACATTGTGGTCAAAATTCAACATTTTTCAGGTTTAAACTGTCTTTAATTTGTCTTTTGTTGTTTCAGGATCCATCAGCAGAGACCAGACTCTCCTGCCCCCAGCTATGTGTCCATGAGGAGTGACTGGTCCATGACTCCACCCCCATGTTTGAACAGTGAAAGGTATCAACTTAAACCTGACAGAACGGCGTTTCTAACAAGGAAAGTTATTACCTATATTAAAACTTTTGATAGCAAACATATTCTTCATCACTATTTTGTCCAGGAAGAATGTTATTCTGTTGTGTTTTCATCAGTTGACAGGAACAAGATCAATAAACTGATCAGCTTCATGTTTTATCTTGGACCTTCAAAGTGCTCTGTGAAACTAGGCCTGGGATGGCTTGTGTCCATGAAATGAGAAAATTAAAACTTTGATGTAGACTCAAATCAAATACATCTTTGAAAAGGTCTCAACCTGGAGAGTAAAGGCCTTTACACATACACAGTGACGCAAATAAACAACACGAAAATGTGAAATAATCACCTGCAAATCATCTGCGTTTGCATCAAAACTAATAACACCGACAGCGATACGAATTTGTGACAGCTTATTCTGCTGTCAGTCAGCCTGGTGAGGGCCGTTTGTCCAGCGGCTGCTTCTGTGGACAGAAACGCTGAACGCAGGTTGGAACCGGTGTGGACTGAACGGATATAACGCTCTCCTCTTCTTTTATCGAGTGAGGAGGATCATTATCATCACTGGATGATGATCTCTGACCTGCGTTCAGCGTCTCTGTCCACAGCTGCAGCTCCTGGAGAGCTGAGAGGACAAACTGCCTTCACCAGGCTGACTGACAGCAGACACTTACTGAACGTGTGTTTGTATTTATAAATACATGGTGATGATACATATGATACATGATACATCAATGTATTGATTGATTGGCTTTATTTCTCCGCACATTGTAGTGAGTGAACCTACCTGTCTGCCTGCAGTGTTCACAGACAGACTGGGAGCTGATCAATCAATATAGATACGGCAAATAAGTTCAAAACACATACAGCAGGATACTCAGTTCTATGTGAAAGTACTCATGACACAAACAACAGTTTGATTTAATAGCACGGAAAAAAAAAACACCCCCAGTATGTAAAGGCCTTTACATGTCAGTATGAAGACTCTACATGGCTCCTGCTGTGAAATACTGACCTTTGAACCTTGACCTCTGATAACACAAATGTGTTTACCAACCCCTTAAACTCCTCAGTGTACTCTCAATTCACTATTTACAACTTCTTATTCTAGGAAAAATGTTAATATTTTTTAAAAACTACAATTCCCGAGAGCAGCAGCATGCAGCTTGATACAAATCAGCACCACAGTTGTCGTTCATCCAGTGAGCTAAGTAGGCTTGTAAAATAGGGTCGTGAGAAGATATATCTACTGAATATATCAAATATCTAGTACAGCCAAACTAGATGATCTATGTTAAGTAAAGATTATGTTTTATTTCAGATGTTTTAGCCAAAAAGGAGTCAAACGCACAAAGGGCCCTATTTTACCGATCTAAAGCGCACGGTCTGAGGCGCATGGTGCAACTGCATTTAGGGTGTGTTCAAATCCACTTCTGCTATTTTAACAGTGGAAAAATGGTCGCTGTGCCAGGTGCATGGTTCAAAGGGGTTGTCCATAGTCTCCTCATTAATCATGGGTGTGTTTTCAGCGTAACATACAATAAACCAATCAGAGTGTCGTCTCCCATTCCCTTTAAGAGCCAGGTGTACTTGTATCTTGGTGGATTGCTATTATGATGGTGTATTTGCCAAGTAGTGAGATGGAAGCTTCTCTGCAGAGGAAACTGATCTGCTCGTGCACAAAGTGAAAGCGCACCACCAGTTTAACATCCTGTTCATTAATTTGTTGTTAATTTATCTTCGTTTGCTTTTTGAAAAGGTTTATTTCTTTAATTACATCTTTGGTTTCTTTAAAATCGTTTTGTTCAGTCATGGAGTAACAGGTCAAATCAGCAGGGTTTTAATTGTTGAAAGTATGGAAACCTGATCACTGTACTCTCCAAAATGTTAAAGAATATTTGTTAAATATTGTTCAATAATTAAATCATTAATATTAATCATGTAAAGAATCATTAACACAGTTATCAGGACTTGATCAGCTCTCCAAGGTTCTGATCCTGCTGCTGGCAGCAGCTAGAAGCTGTGCAGATTTATTTCCTTCTTTAGTTTAATCATTGTTTTCACCTCATTTATTTCCTCATGTCATCATGTATTGATGCAGCAGGAAAGTTGATCTGTGTCTGATCAGTTACTGTCCGTCTGTTTAAATACCTACGTGTTTTCAAATAATTAAACAATTTAATCCATCATTACTGCGATTAATTAATTCTAATAAATATTATGACTGAGCATTATGACATGTATTTTTTAAAATATATTAATATATACAATAATAATCTTTCACATTGTAATCCTTTTATTTGTTACTTTTTGCATGTTTGTGTGCTGCTGTGCGTCCTGTGTGTGTAACATACAGCGTATGTTGTGTAGCTGCATATTACCGTCTTGATAATGCACCTTAAAATAACAGTGAAACACTGTTATTGACTTCAGACCAGGTTTTTGTTGGTCAATAGCGCAATCGCTCTCTGCTGCCTCAAGATAGCAATGCGCCAACAACACACCTGATCACACCTCATTTAAGACCAACACGGCCATCCACACACTGATGGGTGCAAGTTTCTTTGCTATTTAAACAATGTGGGTGCTGGACGGGAAAATGACAACTGCGTCGGTCTTAAAATAACAAAGACGCTTGTGTTGCGCTTGGCACTGCTTTGTGCCGGGCGTAAGATAGGGTCCTTAGTGTGTGTGTGTGTGTGTGTGGGTGTGGGTGTGGGTGGGTGGGTGTGTGTGGGTGTCTGTGTGTGTGTGAGTGTGTGTGTGTGTGTCTGTGTGTGTGTGAGTGTGTGTGTGTGTGTGTGTGTGGGTGGAGGACCTCAATGAACCAACAGCACACAAAAATCTTAATCAGTATGGAATCAATTCAGTAATTAAAAGTAAATAGCAGATATTATAGTAAATAAAAGTTTTGTAGCTTAACACAAAGTGGCCTTTGTTTGTCTCCATAGTAACGGTCATGGAGGCTCATGGGTAATGAAGCCGCTTCCGCAATTGAAAACTGATAAAAACCCTTAATTCCTCAGAATTGAAAGAGAAATAATTACAACTGATGGTCTTAACATGAATCTATCATATTGTTGAGTTATCAAGGACATTTTTGTGTTTTTTTTTGTTGACAAATGTTAAAGCTATCATTAAAAGAAAATGTTGACACGTTGACAGGAAGGAAAATACTTCCTGGCAGCTGATACTCCAGTCAGCCAATCGCAAAGCTTCAAATTCTGGATTTCAAATTCAATTAATTTCTCTGCTCTAACATACATAGCTTACATAAAATAACACAAATAACATAACAGCTCAGATAACTAAACACTAAATACAAAGACAATGATTCAAACAAAATGCAAATACGTGGTTTCAGCAGCAGCAGGGTCCATAGCAACCACCATAGCAACAGTAGATGTTGCATTTCTACAGTTTCTAGCGAGACATGAAACAACCTTCATAATAACTAACAAACTAAACATCACATACATTCACTGAACAAAGATTATAAATAAAATGCACATTTCTTGCTGGAAATGTCATCAAAACACATTTTAATATTGAAACTATCCTAAAATATTGCATTTTCCACTGAGAATAAAAGAAATGTCAGCCATTTTGTTTGTTTTTGCAGACAGAAACTTGACAGTCACATGATGTGGACGCAGTCCAATAGAAAAGAACAGGCCAAAAAAACAAACGTAGGGATCTCACAATTTTAGAGCCGTTATTGTGAAACTAATCCGTTTTGCACTGTGGACCAACGTAGGTATTAAACATTTTGATGTGAGACTGGGTTGGTATGTTACACAGCAGAAGGAGATCCTGTTAATTGACTGTAATCTGAGTCTCTGTCCTCACAGTCAAAACCAGAACTCACATTTAGACTAAAATCCCCAAATGTGGATGTTTGGTTTGACTTTATTTTATTCATATTCTACAATCACAGATGTCACAGCTGCAGTATTTATACTCCACTGTACTATTATTAGTTTATTAAACCAGCCACTACTGTAGGCATGTATATGATTAGAAATGTGTTTAATTTGTCAGTTTGATGAGAAAAGAACATGTTGATTGAATCTCTGCTTTTTCTACAGGACTTATGAGGACATCATCTCCAAAAGTTCTCTGATCTCTCCAGGATCTCCTGCTGTCTACCTGCTGAGACCAAAGGAAAAGAAGTTTGGAACTCTGACAAGAAAAACTGTTGGTGAGAAAAACCTGAACAAGAAAAACAAAACCATCTTACTTGTAGGTGAAACAGGAGCAGGAAAATCTACTCTGATCAACAATCTGTTCAACTACACCATGGGAGTGAAGTTTGAGGACAACATCTGGTTTGAGATCACAGAAGAAGAGGAGAAGAGAAGTCAGACAGAGAGTCAGACATTAGATGTGATCGTGTACAAGATCTTTGGTTTTGAAGGTAAAACTCTGCCCTTCTCTCTGACCATCATCGATACTCCTGGATATGGAGACACCAGAGGGATTGAACAAGATGACAAAGTCAGTCTAAGATTATTTGACTTGTTTCGTTCAGAAGATGGAGTTCATGAAATTGATGTAGTGGGTCTGGTGATGAAGTCAAGTGTGAGTCAACTGAGTGACCGACAGAAGTACATCTTTGATTCAGTGACGTCTCTGTTTGGAAAAGACATTGAGAAAAACACTGTCGCTCTCATCACACACTCTAATGGAATAACACCTAAAAACGCTCTGAAAGCTCTGGAAGCTGCAAACATGAAATGTGCCAAAGATGAGAAGAATCAGCCTGTTCACTTCCTGTTTGATAACTGCCAGACCACACAGAGAACAGAAGAAGATAAGGTTGCTTTAGGGAACGCATGGAGGGTAACAGAGAGAGGAATGAAACGATTCACAGACTTCCTGGAAAAATCTGGACCTCAACAGCTGATAACAACAGTTGAAGTGATGAAAGCACGCATCAGAATAAGAGCCTGCATCCATAACCTGCAAGACAGAATCCAGCTGACTGAACTAAAGCAGAACGAGATCCAACAGACTGAAGAAGCTCTGAAGAAACATGAACAAGAGATGAAGAAGAATAAAGAGTTCACTGTAGAAGTTGATGAGGTCTACAAAGATAAAGAAGACATCAGCGGTGGGATGAAGAGGTTGTTTTTTTATAAAGCAGCTGTCACCTGTAACATCTGTAAAGAGAACTGTCACTATCCTGGATGCACAATGGCCTGGAGTCCAAAACACTGTGAGGTCATGAAAAGAGGTCGCTGTACTATTTGTACCAATAAGTGTCCTGCAAAAGATCATGTGAAAGAAAAGTGGAGATATGTGGACAAGACCAGGAAAATTAAGAAGACCTTTGAAGATGTGAAACACCAATATGAAAAGAATAAAACAGAACGTGAGCAGAAGAAGAGCCTTCTGGAAAATCTTCAAACAGAGATGGAAAAACTGAAAACAGAGAAGATTCAGCTGCTTACAGAGGCCTACCATCATGTGGAGCAACTAGAGCGGATCGCTCTGAATGATAATTCACTGTCTACTCATGTCCACTTGGACTTCCTGATTGAGAAGATGAAGGAGATCGGAGACACAGAGAAGGTCAAGAAGCTGGAGGAGATGAAACAACAAGAGGATGAAAGAACCAGAGCAGGGCTGCGATACATGTTTGCTAAATGAACAGCAGTTAAAGATGCAGTGATGTAGATGAACAACATCAGACAGCTGTGTAGACAACAAGCTCCACACTGTTCATATAAATGTTTAAACATCACAAACATTATTTCATTTTAATCTCATTAAGTGTGATGTTGATAATTGTAATTTTTTTTCAAAGACACATAATCATCTTTTAAATTTTAAATTGTGTGATTCTGGGAAACCGCCTCCTCTGTGATATATAACTGTTCATTTAGTTTAATGTTTAATTATCATTTGTTGATCCACTTCAGTGAAAGTAAAGCCAGAGTTTATCTTATAGTGACAGCAGCTGTTGGTTTTCTTGTTATGGATTCTCACATCAATCACTCTCATAGTTCAGCCTCTTTTCTGCTCTCAGCTTCATCAGATCAAAACTCTTCATCAGTGTGTTCAGCTGCACTTCAGTAACCAGTTTACAGTCGACTCTCTGCACTCAGCTGATTTCTGTCCTGTCATGTAAACCAGAAACCTGGTTTCTGTATCACAGTAGAGGATTACAGAAACCTGAGGTTCCTGGATCCTCACTTGAACTGGAAGTCGTTCTGCTCCGCCATCTTGCAGGTCGTCCCAAAACTCTTATTCCTGCTCTGAGGAGCCATGAGTGAAGATACACAAGAGCCTTCACGTCTTTTACCGACCGACACGCCTCCTTATTGGAAAGCTGATCAGTAGGCTTGTTTGAGATGAACTGCTCCTTTCTTGTAAAGTGGAGGGATCAGGCGGCAGCATCAGCAGGAAGTGACAAAAAGCTGCAGTCAAGTCAGACAGTTTCCAGCAGCTTTCAAAGAATCTACAGGAAGTCACAGAAATATTTACATCCTGTTAGATCTGATCCTGATTTAATAAAATGTTATCAGATCAATCTACTCAAGCTCAGCTGATCAATCACTAACATTGTTTTAATGCTGATCTGTATGATAGAATATAAACTGTTAAAATGACCTATAATCAATAATCAAAACAACATTTATTCTGTAATCTCCAATATTAGACTATTAAATTATTTTACATAGAAATGTAACTGTTGCAGCAAGCGGGTCACTACCTGCTGGTCAACATGCCGACTGTAATCAGCTGATGTCACACTAATCAAACTCATTCACATCTCATTGATGAAAGAAAGAAATTCTAATAAAATGAAATTATTATTTTTTCTATGTAATTTAGTTTTTGGGAGAGATCTTTGTATCAGCTTTTATCTTCTTATCTCTCCTGCACAGATGTTTATTTACTTTAAATGAATAAATAGTTGAGTTTATTCAGGTAAAAGTGTGTTTGTTACCTACATGTGAATGTCTCTGTGTACATATCAAATGTTTCAATATTGTATAAACAATAATATTTTGTAATGCACAAACAAATAAAGTAAAATACAAATCAGACCTACTCATGCAAGAGGAAATAAAAAGCAGAAATAGACATTATATCATTTATGTGTCAAATATTCAGACTGTCGGAGCTTCACATCTGTACAGATGAAAATCTTCAAGTCACACGTGTTATCAAAAGTTATGAAATGTCATTTCAGTTCATAATATGGACAAGAATTAAATAATGATATAATCTTCATATTGTGTCTGTCTATAATTTTTGGTTATTGAATGTTTTCTGTCTCTTTGGCTGATAAAAGTTGTCATCAACACATCTGAATTCTTAGTAGAAGGTCAGACAACTGAAATCCAAAATGAAGATAAAACGTCATGTCGTTGATCAAACTCCTGAACCAATCAGCTCTTTGATCAGGTGACATCCATTCTCCCATCATGCCCTGATCCTTGCAGTGGCTGCTGGCCTGGAAACTGATTTACAAACATCATTTTTCACCAACTAATTACTACATTTGGAATAACAAGAATATTCAATATTAAATGAGTCACTAATGGGTTGACAATGGTATTTATTGATTAAACAACTTGTTAATGCTGATGGGAAGTTACTAACAATAATGAATTCCTCTCTGAGTTCAGGTCACCAGTTATGCAGTGGTTTTTGATGCTTTGCTGAGGGCTGTGCTGCAGCTTCTCAGAGGTTCAGTAATCAAGGTTTCAATGATTCATCCATTCAATAGAGGTATATTCCATGGAGAAGCTGACATTAAGAATAAATGCTTGAATCAATAGGAATTACATATAAGCTGTAACTCTGCCCCCAAGAAGATTCTTTGGGGCTTCACTTTATGTAGAAATTAATTAGCAGAATATTTGGTGAGTCTGAGCCGCTACTTCTGGTTAAACCCTCTGCTAACTTGAATGGGGATAAAATAATTCAATCATGCGGCTCTTCTAGACTTTCCAAATGTTATTGGACTGAATGGATCAGATTCTGATAGTGAAATGAACCATTTTATAGAAATCAGAGATTCCTTCTCATTAGTGACACCTGTAGCCATTTAATGAGCTGTAACATCCTGGTGCTCGCACTCGCTTGTTTCAGCAAAGCATCTCTCACTCCCACTCAGTCTGCAGAAAATCCAGCCCGAGTTCTTCACGTGAAAATCAGACCACAGGCTGATACAGACAACCGAGAAAGTTGGGGAGGGTCTCATTCTTTATGTTACATTACTACCTGTTCACTTATTGGCAATAAAAAACGATTAATACATGTAAATTGCTTCACAATTCTACATATAGAACCTTTAACATTAGATTTTGTTTTCTCTTAAGTGATAACAGATATAGTAGCTTAGATACACAGTAACCAATAAGTATTTTGTATTTAATTAAACTGTATAATGTCAATAACTTTAATACTTTAACACTATTGGCTGCTGGAGGAAAGAGGTTTGATTTCTGTTAAAAAAAGGCTTTCTGGCAGAAAGACCTGAAGACAAACTTCTCTCATGTGTTTTAATTTGTTCTTCTTCTCTCCTCCCGTGACCCGGAAACCGTTCCTCCACCGCCATCATGGAGGATCTTTCAATCCCTGAAATGCTCCTGGAGGAGACGAGGAGCGAGGAACCACAGGTGTATCCTCTGTGGAAGTTTTTTTACAGGACGGCAACACCCCTTCATCGAATCTGTTTATTGATTGGTCAGCTGATCTGATGGGACAGTAAACAGTCGGGCTGTTGTTGTAATAATCTACCTGTGGAACAAGAATGAAAGCATCAACAGCTGCTGATCATATTTAATAATAAAGTACAAATGACTGAATCATGAATCAATAACAAAAAAACACTCTTGTAACTTTATTATTTTTCTTCATAAGTCAAAAGTCTTCTCCTTTATTCTTTTGTTTCAGTGCGTCTCAGCTCCTTCAGGAAAATATGACGTCACACAGCTGCGTCTCCTATAAAATCATCCTGAGCCTGAAAATAACGTCAGACTGTCACAAACTAAACAAGCAACATTTTATTTCAACATATTCCTTCTCATTGGTTGTGTTCTTTCAGTAATTAACAGATTTAAATTGTCTATTTGTGTCTTATTCTGTGACAGACAGTCGCTGCTATAAATCTATAATCAAACAATAAAACACTAGAGCAGTTATCAGCTGTTCCAGGTATCACTATGTGGAAATTATTAAGTGACAGTGTAACGTGTTAATTAATTGTACATGAATTACAACTTTAAACTTTATAGATTGAACTGTTAGTTAATAATTTCTACATCATATTTTGATCACTGACTTCTTCATATTTGACAGTTGAGGTGATGTCCGTCATGAGTAGTTGTCGTCTCCTCAAAATGACGCCGGAGTGAACGAGAATTAAAACTCTCTCATCCTCACTGAGAGGAGCTGAGACACGAGGAAGAGACGTGAGAGAGGGAAGTGAGGAGACACATTAGTGTAAAGAAAAACACCTACAGTGAACTGCAGCTGGGACGATGAGAGCGACTCCCTTATGTGACGTAATTTGACACAATGTTGAAAAAAAAAGCTAATTTTAAGGGCGCTGCTCAACATTCCCACTTTTCCATCTTAATTTCTGCTTTTATGTCTCGTTAAACTAATAAAATCATACATTAACCTTTAACAGGACAATTTTCATGATACATAAACTGTAAATCTAGTAAGAAATTCAATCTGCAAGTTGCTCTTTAATCTTTTCTTAAAAACATTGGGCTCATTTGAGATGAACTGCGCCTCACCTGGAAGTTGATTCATGAGAGCGGGCATACATCACTTCCCTGTCGTCAGAAAGGCCACGCCCCCTTCTGGGTGAAAACAAGTGTTGTAAAAGTGCTGCACAAAAATTGGAAAATTTAGTGGCACCATGTCTAAAAACTGCTGCGTCACGTTTTGCACATCGAACAATAAAAAAACCTCCAGTTTACAATTTCCTTTACATCCCCAAAGAGCGAAAGACGGTAAAAGAAGAGATCTGAGAGATTTATTTATAAATCAGCATGTCAGTGTCTCTTCTAGTTTTAACTTCCTTCCTTAGTGCAGCATCTCTAGATTTCATTAGTTTCCACAAATGTTCATTAAACCATTAAACAGTAAATAGTTTTTATTTATAGATTTTATCTGTATCCTCACATTAAATCTTTCCCTCACAGAGTTGATTGTGTGAGTAAAAGTATCACAGCCATAGTCCAGATCATCAGAGGACAGAACATCATCCCAGTTCAAGCTGTTCATTTCATTGGATAATTCTTCTTGCTTAGCTCTGGGTATGCATTGAAGCATCATTGTCTTAGTTGCTGTGGTCTTAAATCTACTTTTAGTCAGTTTTCTCGATTAGATTAGATTATCCTTTACATTTACAAATGTAACATTAGATACATAGATGTCTGCTGAACAACATGTATCTGAACATATTAAAAAGAAAATCTTTTCTACATAAACAGTCCCGTTTCATGCTGAATTTATTTTTAATAATCAGCCACTTTGAAACCCTCTGGGCTCTCCTCTCTGACCTTTTGTGGTTATTTCCTGGTTAAAGTCATTTCTTGTGATTTATGACTCAGAGGATTTTCTGTCGTCTTTCTTCGTCTTTCTCTGACTGTTTCAGTGTTTCAGACCTCCTCCTCTTTGCTGTCACCGTTAGTTTCATGTGAATGTAACACTCACTGCAAGTCACTAGCATAAGAAATGACAATAAAAGAAGTAAAGTAAGTATTTTATTGCAGACAATCAGATTGAGATTTATTACATTCAGCCACCTGAACTTCCTCCCAGTTAATTTCCCAGCTATCACTAACAGGGCAGGGGCTGAGTTTAACTAAGACACACCAGTGCACACTGCAGTCAATAAGTCCTACACACCAGGTGAGTTAACACACTCCAAACTGGAACACGTGACTATCTTCACAGCAACCGACTAACAACCACAGCTCACCTTAAACCTGCCCTGACTGGCTGACTGGGATTAATGGTGGGACAGCAGGCAGACTGATATTAAAACAAACAAACAAAAATAAGAAAAAAAGAAAACTAGTCCGCTCCAAGGGCAATACCCGTATCTTTTTGCCCGCTACCAGCTCACTTACCAGGGCGGACTAGACAGGAAAGAAAACCTCAATAAAACAAACAGACAAATGATACAAATAATCCCACAGCAGGAGCAGCTAATAGACCACTGATGCTCTGGTACGTAGATTTATTTCCGTACTGACTACCAGCCGCCTTCAACCCAGCAGGGAAGCAGGTCAGTCATTCCTGCAGTCTCGCCTTCCCTGAATGCCAAAATAACCACTCTGTTCCTCCTTCAGGTAGCTTTATATCTGCCAAACCTCAACAACTGGTGCATCTCCACTTTTTACACCTGCCACATGAATGTAAGAAGCAGAGAAGTTAAAACATTTATGACGCTTCAAAATCTCTGATCTGTTCATGTTCCATCTGTGCTGAAGTCAGTCTGAAGTTGGTCGTGCGTTTCATAAAGTCTGTTCACTTTTTAAAAATACTTCAGTAAAATACAGTTAAAAGACATGAATACACCTCCTCTGTGAAACATCTTTTACAGTTCAGAGTTGGAATCATTTTGGAGATATTTTAATGGTTGAAGTTAAAATTGTGCAAAGTCACAGACTGTTAACATGTAAAAACATACATACATATATAAAAACATAATCTTCTGATAGTCCAGTTATGAGAATAAAATGGTGAAAGTATTTTTAAAATATTATTAAACTACTTGAATAACTTGTTCACTCCATCAGTGACAGCGTGTCAGAGAGGAGTTACAGGAAGCCGTTTTGTTGTGATCAGATCAACATGCAGCAGCAGGATGTGAGAGCTGAGTGTATTTCAGGTTTGTTATGACACAGAGACACAGAGAGTATTTATGTTTTATCCTAGTATTTAAAACCCTTGTTGTTGTGTTTTAGTGCTTGTATATGTCAGCAGGGTCTACATGTCCTGTACATATGATAGAACTGAAGTATGCACCCAGGGCTGCACAGTTAATCAAAATGTTATTGATATCACAATATGGATAAGTGTAATATCCAAATAGCAGCAGCTGCAGTTTTATTGTTACAGGTTAAAAGTGACAGTATAACTTTATAAATGAGGTATTATTAGTCTACAAATCATAAGACATAAAAGAACTTGATGGTTTGGACTCCTGCAAAAATCACATCATTCTCATTTTACTAGTTTTTTTCCAGTTAAAATTAAAATGATGATGCAAAAATGATCACTCCACTAAAACTGCAAATATTATTGCAAAATAATCATAAAATGATTTTTTTTTTTACTAGTATTCAAAGTGTCACTGAAAATTTGCCACTGAGTGGCACTGGTGCTATGTGTGCTGTATAATAATTAAACCTAAATATATATATTTCAGCTATAGTTTGTCACAGAGTTAGACCATTTTGATCAGCATTACTTTGTGATTAATAATATATAGGTTACAAAATGGTTATATACTTCATAAACATTGAATCAAACTTCTGGATTTAAGGAACACATTACATCGTTGCTTTTAAGTTTGTGTCATAAATGTATTTTTCCTCGACACAGATGGGAAGTCTCTGGTGGTGGAATGGGAGGAGACTATCCTGTGGAGAGTCAAAACTGACACTTTAAGGTGGAGAAAGCGTTCTCACTTTACCTTTGAAGGCATTTCCAAACCAAAGTTGAATATACATCCATTATCTTGAGGTGGGAGGTTATCACTGATGAGCCCAGACCTCCTTTGGGCTTTCACAGAGAAAAGCAAAAAAAAGAAGGGAGAAATACTGGTTTTCCTACACCCCTATTGGTCCGGGTGTGATTTAACCATTCACAAGTACTGCCAAAGAGTCCTAAATGATGGGAGGTCTTCTTTAATCTCATCCACAAATGATCATAACAAAACATCTTATTGGTGAAACAGTCATATCGTATCATCACGTGCATTACAAAATCAAGCAGCAAAATAAGGTAACATGACAGTCTGTCTGAAAGCGGAAACAGAGGTGAAGGTGGTTAGATTAAATGTCACATCAGCTTCTAGATGTTAGAAGCCACGATATGTCTTTCAGGTGCAAGATGAGCTGCACAACTATTTAACACAAAGTACTCAATACAAACAAAAAACAACAAAAGGTAGCATTAGTCTGTGAAATCAGTCATGTAGATGAGTGAGTGTATGTTGTGTGGGTATTGTATGGTGAAACATAAGAAAAGGAACCAAAAAGTAACACAGGAGTGTGTTTGGGAGAGAAGAGACTGACTATATACGGGGCACACTGGGTCCAGGTGGGTCCCATCCTGATAACCAGTGTGCTCAGGAACCTGCAGCAACAAGGAGCACAAAGCAGAGAGGCCGCCACACTTCCTGTTGTCTTCACAGTGGAAAGTCTCTAACCTACATAGTAATAAAACTATTTAATGCAAAACAATATTTATAAAAAAGCTGGTTATCTAAAACATTTATTTAAACTAAAATATTTAAATTATTATCAGAATTGTGTTAAAAGTGTTATCAAAAACAATCTTAAAACACACATTATCAAAACAGAACTAAAAAAGAGAAGTGAGTATATATAAAAGGAGAAGGGTGTCATCAAAAACAGCATCTTAATTTCAGTCACAAAATTTCAGTCAATGCAACAACTCAAGCAAACAAAAGTTTAAGACAATTCTCAGTGAGTAACATGTCCACAGTGTCTCAGCAACCTCGACCCCTTCTTCTCTTACAAAATGCACCAGATTCCTTACAATACAGACAGCAGGTATGCTTTCAGGGTTGAACATGATTTCAGGTCATTGTGGAAAATGAGAGGATTTCTAACATCCATAGGTAAACAAATAGTGCATGCGTCACTAGTTTTAACCTGCTAGAATCTATTTTACTCCAACAGGAAGTGGCTGTTTGCAAGTGTGAGGCACACACCCAAGCACAGCACTCAGTGATGAGATGATCATCATTTCCAGACTGGAGGAGCAGTAGAGTGAGACAATGGCACTATCAAAAATAAACTAGCTGAAGTGTGTGAAGAAACAGGACTCAGTTGGGTAAAAGTCCTCCCCTGAGTGCTATTGAGCATGAGGAGACAAAGCAAATCTAAAACAGGTTTGTCCTCATTTGAGATAATGATGGGAGACTCATGGACACAGGGATGTCTTCTCCTGTGCAATTACAACCCCTGAGGGGGAAGGAGGTTGATGATACTGTGTTAAACTACTGCATTAACCTCTCCAACTCTCTAAAGTCTATCCATACTCAGGTGGAAGCAGCACTGCCAGTACTGGGTGGTGGTTAAGGACTGCAAACAGCGGAACTGGCAAAAACCACATTGGACAGGCCCATTCCAGGTTCTACTGGTAACCAACAGCAGTAAAGATAGCAGAGAGAGCTACATAGATCCATGTCAGCCATTGCAGAAAGGCCGCAGGTGAAATTATTATCATGCTATTAAGACCTCAGAGTTTGAATTTACCAGTAGTCAAATTAGATAGGCTGCTTTTACCAGAAAAGGGGTGGGAGTGTGACGCAATGGACAAAGTACCCAGATGTACTGCTGTCATCTGATATAAAGGAGTATTCTTACATTGATGTATTGGTACTTTTGCTGAAGTAAAGTATCTGAGTTCTTCTTCCATAACTGACACCAGGAGACAGAGAGTTAAGCAGAAGAACTAAACTAAAACTACATCTTGAATGTTTTGTCTTATTTTATTTAGTGATTTGTGGTCAGAGATGTAAACACAGTGTTATCTCAGTCTCAGGTCTCCAGCAGTCAAACTAAATATGATTTTCAGTGTTAACAATACAGATATTTACAGGAAGGACACATTTATAATCATTTTGTAAGACTTGTGGCACAAAGATATATTTAATTATAATGTAATCTAAATGTGTGTAAATAAATAACATTTGATGGTTTTATAGTTGTTATTTTGTCTGAATAACCAAACCTACAACATCTGCTGTGGTTTTTATTTTTAACAGTAACTTCCTGTTTTACAGTTCTCTCTGTTCTATCAGAGCAGGAAGCAGCGCTGCACGAGTCACAGTCTGATCAATAATTCAGATTGAAGAATCAGAAGAAACGACCTCACAGGGATCAGATTGAACAGGTAAGAAGCAGAACAGTGTTTGATTCATCAGATTGTGTTTGATGATGTTGTTTTGCAGTAATAAGACGACCTGAGGGTTGAACTATGAACAGAGATTAGTGGGATAGTGAGGTGTGTTGAACCTGCAGGGTTTTCAATGTCATGACGGTGTCTCTCTGTTAACCTGCTACATCACCATGGTAACTCTCTTTTAACCTGCTACATCACCATGGTAACTCATGCTGCAAACGTAACCTGGTCAGGAGCAGGTTATGTTCTGATTTTCACTGACCACCTGATTAGCTGACAAGTCTGTTTAACACTGCTGATACTGCAGCTATTAGAACACTGATTAGAAAATTGATTGATTTGATGTCATATTGTAAATGTGTAATGAGGTTAGGGTTACTGTGGGATGGGATTCTGTTACAATATATCAAACTGTATTTCAAATAGTAATAAAAAAAAACTAAAAAAGAACAAAAAACTAATGAAGAAATACTTTGAACAAAAATTAATAATAATAATAAAATTGATTAGTCTATTGGTATTTATCACAGATAATATTCATTCAATAATATTAATTTCACTTTGATTTGGCCATAAACTAAAGTGATTTCCACTGATCCTTCATTATGGGACAGAATCAGACCTGAATGTTTAAATCTGCAGCATCAAGTTTAAAGTTTACGAGCTCTGGATGTGGGAGGCACAGACAGGTAACCTAAGTATATTAACTAATTATGTAATTAATGAATTAATGAATTAGTGTTTTTAATTAACAAATTTATACGATCAGCAATTTTCTACCAGCATTCCTCTCTTGCCTTATTTGCAGCAACAGTGTTGCTTTTTGCTGTGATAATGTATTTATATTATTCATATCTCTCTATTATAATGACCTGTTCCTCCTGACTGAAGCAGGCGGCACGCAATCGGTCCGTTTTGTGCATAAAGAGTCAAATGATGCGTCAAATGCCCCATTTAATGGGGACGCACACAGAGCCTGAAGCAGAAAGCCTGAGTTAACAAAGAAAGTTCATATCTACCGTTGTGATATTGATTGGGACAGTGTGCAGTTTTAAACATTAAAGATACACTGGAGTTAGCTCAAAGCTAATTTACATCTTTAGTCCCCCACAATCAAAACATACAACATCACAACAACAAACAGTACAAAGAAAAAACACACAGAACACAAAATACAAAACACAAAGCTACACACAACAACACATCACATACACCCACAATGTCAATCAGAAATGAAAAATGTAAATTTATCAAATTAAAAGCCAGACTACCTGCACTAATGAGAAGATCATAGATGGAGTTTAGACTCAGTGGTCACACAGCTGATTGGTCTTTAGTAGATTTTTTAATTTGGCCTTGAATGTATTGATTGAACTGCAGTTCTTCATACCATCAGGTAGGACGTTCACTGAGTTGTGGTTTTCACAGAGAAAGCTGACTGTTCAGATGCAGTGTGATGAAATGGTTCAATCATGTATAGAGGATATTCTGGAGGATCTAATAGAACTTACTGAGCGAGTGAACACAAAGTCACATAGTGGAGGAGGACAAACCATTTAACATTTATAAACTAGGCACAAATTAGAGAATAATCTAAAATTGTCAAAGCTCAGTAAATTGTATTATTGTGAGTGTCAGAGAGGAGTTACAGGAAGCCATTTTGTTGTGAACAGAACAACATGCAGCAGCAGGATGTGTGATGGCCACTGTGTCGCAGATATTATTCTCCGTATGGTAAGGTCATAAGTGACAGTTTTCAGTGTTTAATGACTCCTCTCTGCTCTCACTGTTAGTTTAATGAGTCGCTCGGTTGTTGAAAGTGTTTGTGTGAATATCTTGTGTTTGTCTTCAGATCAGATCTGTTAACAGTTTGTGTTCAGGATCAATAACTGCTCCAACAGCAGGAGAGATGATGGTGACATATAGTCATGTGTGAATGTGTTGCTTTTCAATGTTAATGATGATCCATCAACAACTTTGATGTTTTCATGTTTTATATTGTTGCAGATGTGTTTCTCTGTGCTGAAGTCAGTCTGAAGTTGGTTATCTGACTCCTTCAACCAATCAGAGGGAGTTTTTAGGGAGCGTCAATAACTGACTTGTCATCATACAACAGGTAGAAAATTATTATTGAAAATAGTCTAATGTTTTATTTCTATTTGTTGTTAATATTATTATTAATTCCTGCAACAGACTATCCACAGGATCAGGCTTAATGTGGATTGGTCTTTAAGCTGAATGACTGAAATTTTTGTCAGTTGACTTAAAATTAATGTTTAATAATACAAAAGCAAAAAACAAGTGTGAAGTTTAATCATAATTTCTTACTGTTAACCAGCACTCATTACCTTTCCCAAACTTAAATAACTTCTTGATAGAATTTAAATTGTATATGGATTCTTTAAAGTGAAGCAAACTTAGCTCCCAAAAATTGTGTTTGACTGTAAAAAGCAATTATCAAACATGACAAAGAGTAAAGTTTATATAGACACTAAATGAGTTGCATCATGCTGACGTCATTATATGAACAATTCATGGCAGGACTTGATACATAATCAAGATAAAACACATTATCAGTGTCTGAAATAATCACAAAAACTGTCACATGATCCCACACATCTATACAAAAATATAAATACATACAAATATGATAAACAATATTAACATTTACAACAACAAATATATTAAAAAATATATATTTGTTGTAAAATATAGAAAACCAGATGTGCCATAGTCATCAATCAGACTGTGATTGACAGCAACATGATCATTAAACATGTGCTTGCTGACATAAAAAGAAAGGACACTCATCAACCCCTGTTTCTTTATTTTTCTGATGTAACATGATTGTTTGACTGACTGGTCACAGTATTTAGTCTCCTAATGGCTAATGTTCTTATTTTATGCTTTTAAATTGGCAAAGACCTCAGAATTTGAATTTTATTTTTAAAATTAGAGGGACTGCTTTTACCAAAAAAGGGGTGGGGATTTGACGCAATGGGCAAAGTACCCAGATGTACTGCTGTCATCTGATATAAAGGAGTATTCTTACATTGATGTATTGGTACTTTTGCTGAAGTAAAGTATCTGAGTTATTCTTCCATAACTGACACCAGGAGAGTTAAACAGAAGAACTAAACTAAAACTACATCTTGAATGTTTTGTCTTATTTTATTCAGTGATTTGTGGTCAGAGATGTAAACACAGTGTTATCTCAGTCTCAGGTCTCCAGCAGTCAAACTAAATATGATTTTCAGTGTTAACAATACAGATATTTACAGGAAGGACACATTTATAATCATTTTGTAAGACTTGTGGCACAAAGATATATTTAATTATAATGTAATCTAAATGTGTGTAAATAAATAACATTTGAAAGTTTTAAAGTTTATGAATAACAGACTTCATTTTGCTCCTGAAACCAAACCTTCACCCTCTGCTGTTTTATCAGTCACACCTCCTGTTTTACAGTTTCCTCCTTTTCTATCAGAGCAGGAAGCAGCGCTGCAGGAGTGACAGTCTGATCAATAATTCAGATTGAAGAATCAGAAGAAATGACCTCACAGGGATCAGATTGAACAGGTAAGAAGCAGAACACTGTTTGTTTCATCAGATTGTGTTTGTTGTTGTTGTTTTGTAGGAATAAGACGACCTGACTCTGTCTCTCTGTGGTTCACTGTTACTGCTGTTAATCAATAATCAATCCCTCAGCGCTGCTGCTGAGGACACTTGTTTAGATTATTTTGTGACTTTTCCTTAAAGAACAGGTTCACATTATTTCAAGTTTTTATTAAAACAGTACTAACATGTCCATATGTGCATTAAAGCAGTTACTGGTCGCTGTAATCATTCCTGTGGTTCATATGGACCATGAAGAGATCTCTTTCTATCATGACTGTACTGGGAGTGATGGAGGACAAAGGTCACAGTCCTCCTTCTGTGCAAACATCAACTGATACTAATTAATGAGGCTTCAACAGCATTGAGGTGAAGCTGCTCACACACGTCCAGCTGCATGTATGATGAGACCTGATTCTCACACACAGTCTCTCTAACATGAACACAACTAAGTTCAAATGCAGCTTTCAACCAACAGCAGCAACAGTGTGACATTGGTCTGTATGAGACTCTGTGCTGACAGTGTAGTTATATTTATGTCTTAATGATGCCCTTTACCAACATAACATCACATAGTGCTGCCAAGATGTGATTTACAGTGTTACAAAGGTCATTACATATTTTTTAAATATTTAGTAAATATTCACTTGGCACTTGGTTCATGTAATTTCTTTTATTGTAAAGCACTTTGAGCTGCATTTCTTGTATGAAAGGTGCTATACAAATAAAGCTATTATTATTATTATTATTATTATTATTATTATTATTATTATTATTATCATAAAGTCTTGATAGTGTAACTGAAATGCTGACATTTATTGGCTAAATTACAAATACATTGCATGCATGAGTTGGTTTAGCAAGAAAATCACAACAAAAAAATGATAATGCAACAGATGCAGCAGCCTCTAACAAACATTTAATGAACTCAATCTATCCCTAAATTCCATCCAACATAATCTTTGAAATACAATGGAAATATTAATATTATTACTTTAAGAGACTGTACTTTTGGAAGAAAACCACTTGATTGTACTTGATATTAACTTCAGATGAACTTTAGAATTCATTTTTACAAAGATGAGGACTGTAGATTTTGTCCTTCATCGCTCACGTTGAAAGTGGAAGTGGAAGGGATCTTTTAAAGGCCAGAATGGCCCACGAGGAATAATTACAGCAAACAATAACTGTTTCATTGTGAACCTGTCATTTAACCTAAGGACCTTGGACCTGCAAGGGATCAAATAAGTGAGTATGTTGAGAAATTTCTCCTTTAGCTTTGTTAATTAGTGTTTTAATAATTCAGTAACTCACATGTTGTTTCATGGATTAAGATCTAAAACCTAAAGTCTAATGGTGACGTTGGAAAAAGGATCCTCAGTGGAAACTGCACTCTTCACAGGAAAGGAGATTTCAGGTTATCGAATCAGAGAACTTCACAGTAGTATTTAGTAAAAATTATTTCCAAAGATTCATTAATTTATTTAACATTTTTCTCCCAAGACGTTCCTGCAGCAGTTTTGAACAGTGCTGAAAATGTTCAGTTACAGGAACAGTTTGATTCTGGATAAGACAGAAAACAAAGACACATAATTTAGACACATAATAGAACTGTATGTCAGACTGGTCAGACTGGTTTATAGTTTCAATGTCACATCAACTGGCAGACACTGAGGACTGAGCTATGAGAAAACATGCTCAGCAAATGTGTTTTTGTTGTTAATTTTCTCTTATTAATGTTTTTTTATCTTTTCATGACAGACTTCACTAAGACACAAATATCCTGCAGGTGTGATGGACATTAAATAACTTCTAAGTTTAACTAAATGTTCTGAAGAATTGAATCAACCCAATAATTCATCTGATAAAACAGAACCAGACTCGTCATAGTTTTCAACTTGCATTGACTTTCTTACTTCATAAACTGCACCTGCTGGTATCTAGGCTGGGTTTATGAAATACTTTATGAACTGTAGCAGCAGGTGAATGCGTCATTTGCAGCAGAACTTTTAGACAGAATGTTCTACAGCAAAGGTTCCTGATATTTTTGGCTTGGGAACCCTTTAAAACATTAACGATATGGAGAAACAGAATGACAACATTAGGTAGATAGATTTTAAAGATTATATAAGGAATATGCATTCAGGAAGACGTCAAGGAACTTCCAGGTAGTGATGGGACCTGAAACACACAATCTGCTTTCCACAGTGAAAAACCTGGAAAAAGGACAGACTACACACACACACAAGAGGCAAAACTCAAGGGCATCATTCACACAGAAGGAGAAGAGACAAGAGATTCAGGCTGAATCTGCTGCAGGATGAAGATCCAAAACCTTTGAGGAGATCAGTCAGGTATGATGGGGCCCATTTAGGATTTTATAAGTCATCAGAAGCACCTTAAAGTCTGATCTAACATGGACAGGGAGCTGATGAAGGGAGGCTGGAATTGTTGTAAGTAGCAGATCGTCTCTCCACTGCTAAGTATAACATTACTAAAAGCACAGCAAACGTTCCCCTCCTCACTCTAGAACATGTAGAACAACTTCTGTTTCTGCAAAACAACAAAGACATTTCAGTCAGTGGTGGTGGTCAATAAATCACATTTTAATTTAATTATCTTAAAGGTGCAGAAGACTGTAACCTGTTTGTAGTTAACTTTAAAATAAAAGAGCTGTGTAGTCTCACGGCCAAGATACAGCAACACGTCTGTCTCAGGATGGCAGCAACAGAGCTTGTTTATTATAATCAACTGAAGCTGCTGCACTGACCACAGAAACAGCGTGCATGCGTGCTCTATTTTTGCAGGGCTGGTCTATTGTTTTTTTCTCTATGCGTCGCTATGCGGCTCCAACATGTAAAAACTACATAGAACTATATAAAAATTAAATACCTCATTGTACCAGTGGCAATGTGATGCAGCAGTGCAACCTTGTGGATTTTTTTTCATTGCACATTAAAATAAATAAATAAATCAAATCAATGTGTATCCATGATCCTGTAGTTAAAATGATCTAGTTAATTAATTCAGTACCAGTTAATACAGCCTAGGCTTCCAAACCCTGCATAACCAACTGCATTATCACTTGGAAAAACTCAACATGCATGCAGTAAAGGAGTTGGTGTAGCAGGTAGAAAACCCCGCTCTGTCCTGTCTACATGACAAGTTACATCAGTGCCTGCTGTATCTCAGCTGTCACACGTCTGTTTTCCCTCAATGACCTTCATCAAAACCAGTTAACTGAACTGCCAGTTATGTTTTATCTTGTAATTCAGTGGACTTAAGAGAAGACAAGTGAAACAACTTTATTCATATATCACTGTTAAAACACAGAGGAAATTCAAAGTCCTATATAATAACAACAGCAATATCTTTATTTATATAGCACTTATCTAAACAAAGTTACAAAGTGCTTCACATATAATCACATACAAACACACAATAATAATAACTAATAATAATAATAAAAAAAATAAAGGTGCTAAACAAACAACAGAATAAAAACCAGCCCAACAATACTTAAGAATAGTAAAACCCATAAAACAGAATAAAACTAGAATCAAGTAAAATCAGGGAAGGCGTTGTGATAAAAGTACATTTGAGCACAGATTTAAAAGAAGCCACTGACTCAGCCTCCTTATTTACTCAGGCAGGATGTTTTTCAAAGCTCTGGTCCCGCTCAGTCTTCAACCGAGAGTCTGGAACAGATAGAAGACCAGAGGACCTCAAAGTGCGAGCAGGGTCATACAGGGATAGAAGGTCAGAGATGTAATGAAAAGTCAGACCATTTAGTGCCTTGTAAGTAATTAAAAGACCTTGAAATCAATTATATTGATCTTTTAATGATATCTTTAATATAAGTTTTAAATTAGATGAAAAAGTGGATCAAATTGAAGATATAGACACATATAGACATAGACAGAGCACACTAAGAGCCTGAATATAGTGTCCCTTTTTATGTATTGAATTGAGCCTTGATTGTGAATGAGATTCCATTCTGAATGTAATTGTGACACTAAAGAGACTCAAAGATTCACACTTCTTGTAGTTATCCTGGAAGTTAAACATTTCCTCTCATTCTAACAGCGGTCTGGGGGACGATGGCTGTTAGAGGGGAGCTTTTGACGACACTGGAACAGTTGGGAGATGATGAATTCAGGAACTTTAAATGGCACCTAGAGGAGCCGGACATCCCAGGATGCTCCTTATTCATCCCAAAGAGTCATCTGGAGAAAGCAGACAGGCCGAAAACTGTAGATAAGATAGTAGAGACCTACAACCATCAGCCTGTGGAAGTGGTGAAGAAGATCTTAAAGAAGATGAACAAGAATGATCTAGTGGAGAAACTGTCAAACATTAACACTGGAGAACACGGTAAGCTGCAGGACAGAAACATGAAACTGGGACATAATGTGATCACACAAGTCTTGAAAAACATTTATTATAATAAAGCAGCATATACTAAAGATATATGTGGAGTTAAAGCTGAATCATTTTATTTGTATTGTTTTCTGAGACTTTCCTGCATCCACACAGTAGATTTGTTGAGGAGAAACAGGCTGCTGTGTGTGAGTTTATGTTACGCAGATAATCAGCAAACATGTTTAAAATGTAATACTGATCCCCCAAAAGAAAATAGTGATGAACTGAAACACCTGAAAAGTAGTGAATTACTGGTATTTTTCCTCAGTTAAAGGACTTGTTTTCAGTAAATGGAGCTGCCTGAGCTGCAGAGAAGTTAAACTGCCTCTAATCTAACTTATTGTTCAGTTTAAATGAACTCACAGTATAGAAGTGCTGCAGAGCTGCACATGCTGTCTGGCCCCCACTGAGGTTTTAAACTGGGCTGCACTGGTTTGGTATCTGCACCACAGAGGGAGGAGAGGTGCAGTTGAGGGTGTGGTGATGTCAATCCAGCAGCAAACTGCAATCTTAGTGCCAACAATGAGTGCGTCTCATGTTATATTTTAACACATTTTAGTGAAGGCTCACATGTATAAACCTCTCTGAAATCACACAAACTGCTTTTTTCATGTTTTGCTTGTCTATAAACTTGTGTTCTGGATACATTCCGGTGAGTCTGAATACAGATTAATGATTGATTCTTACCAGCATCTCTCATCCACAACAGCTGCATCCTGTACTGACAGCCTTTACTTTACCCTGGTGATTGTCTGTAAAGACATCTGAAGGCAGCAGGAATCTGTTCCATCTGCAGACTCTATAGGAATGATGTTGCACATTGTCAAGGCACAATTAAACACACCAGATCAGCTGGTAAACTCATGTCTGAAACTTTTTACATCTCAGACAACAACGAGTTTCCTCTGAGGAAAAATCCTAGTAAGATTCCCAAACAGTCAGTGCATCATGGCGGGGAAAGCTTTGTGTTTAAAGTGGATGAAAGTAGTGAATATGATTGGCCACGATTGTCACAGCCTTCAACAAGCCCACCTCTAATATATGATAATGTATTCTTCCTGATCCGGCCATGAAAATGCCAAATGTGTGCTGGGCATGATTGTTGTCCATCGCTACATAACCTTTTAAAGAACTGATAATCCCATGAATGTTGTAGATTGCCTGAAAGAGCTGATGTCTACAGAGATAAAGGCCTGTCAACCTGTTTAAAGGGAACATTAGCTGGAGAGAACACGAGTTTAATTCAGTTATTTATTTATTTAAAGTAATCTATTCAAGGTTACTCAGTAGAAAGACTTAAAGCTTTGTTCTGGTTATTTTATATTATTCTACACAGATAAACCACCACCAAAACTTCTACATACCATCACATCCTACCAAACAAGGCTCCAATCTAATCTTGATCTCTGACAGACAGGAAGTAGCTCACAGACCAATCAGCTAATAGTAAACTATGTGAAGAAGAAGATCAGGGAGAATCAGTCTAAAGACAGAAGCATCAATCTGTTCCACTGTCTGAATGAACTGAATGATTTTTCTCTAGTGGAGGAGATCCAACAGTCCCTGAGATCAGGAAGTCTCTCTACAGCTGAACTGTCTCCTGCTCAGTGGTCAGCTCTGGTCTTCATCTTACTGTCATCAGGAAAACATCTGGATGTGTTTGACCTGAAGAGATACTCTGCTTCAGATGAGGCTCTTCAGAGGCTGCTGCCAGAGGTCAAAGCTTCAAATAAAGCTCAGTAAGTGGATTAAACTTATATTATGAAGAAAACAAAGTTACCATATCTTGTCATCACTTCTTCTCCAGGTTGAGTGTGTGTAACATCTCAGAGAGAAGCTGTGCAGCTTTGTCCTCAGCTCTTCTGCCTCTTTAATTAATCAATTAAAGAGAAATACATATGGAGCCAGAGTGTGCAACATCTTTTTCCAGCTTTTGCTTCCAGTTATCAGCTCCTCACTACAACATTTGGTGTGATTTACTTTTCCACTATATATTTTACATATTAACATCTACAAAACCTTCTGCCAAAACTTCTGCATTATGACTTGTAGTTGTTGAGTTAAGCCTGTTTATTGAGTTTTGTCCTGTTTGCATTCAGCTCTTCTTCCTCTTTATTTAATCAGTTATTCTCATTAGATCACAAAAAAGTAGGTCAAACCTAGACAATGATGATACAATATCGATCTCCTGTAATGAAATAGAAGGCTAAATGATAAACTGAATCAAATTATATTAAGATTGAAGGTTAGCACCACCAGCTGTTTATCTCCTAATATTCACACAGCAGCAGTGGATGGAGACAAACATTCACGACATTTTCTATTGAGCTTTTTCTGGATATTTGGTGAAAATTTGTACAACATTTGAATGAAAATTTGACTTTTTGCTCTGCAGACGTTACTGGAAGCTATCGGTCTGCTTATCTGTACTGTTGGGAACAATACAGACAAAATGAAACAGCTGCTCTGATACACATACAAGACGACCTTTAAACACAGTTATTACTGATGACTTTAGGTTTGTTATTCCCATGTAACACATACACAAACATAACAAGAATACAACATTATTATTAGTTTTAAATTTAAAAAAAAATAATAAAAAAATAATAATAATTGCTGTATTCTGGTTATAATTGTGTATGCAGGATGGGATTGACAAAGCTAAAAGCATCAGTAATAATTCTGTTTATCAAGTATACAATGTTGTGAAAATGTTTTGGCACAATAGGCAAAGATTTCAATTTTTCTTGACAAATCACTTCATATTTCAAAAATGTGAAGTCATGAAAAAAAACTGAGAACTTGGTGTTTGGACGTTTGAATATGTATTTTAAATGTTCTAACTAAAGGCAGTGGTATGTTACACAGAAAAAGAAGATCCTGTTAATTGACTGTAATCTGAGTCTCTGTCCTCACAGTCAAAACCAGAACTCACATTTAGACTAAAATCCCCAAATGTGGCCGTTTGGTTTGACTTTATTTTATTCATATTCTACAATCACAGATGTCACAGCTGCAGTATTTATACTCCACTGTACTATTATTCATTTATTAAACCAGCCACTATTGTAGGCATGTATATGAATAGAAATGTGTTTAATTTGTCAGTTTGATGAGAAAAGAACATGTTGATTGAATCTCTGCTTTTTCTACAGGATTGATAACACATCAGCAAAGTATAAGGACATCATCTCCAAAAGTTCTCTGATCTTTTCAGGATCTCCTGATGTCTACCAGCTGAGAACAAAGGAAGAGAAGTCTAGAAAACTGACAAGAAAAACCGTTGGTGAGAAAAACCTGAACAAGAAAAACAAAACCATCTTACTTGTAGGTGAAACAGGAACAGGAAAATCTATTCTGATCAACGCTCTGGTCAACTACACCGTGGGAGTGAAGTTTGAGGAAAACATCTGGTTTGAGATCGTAGAAGAGAAGAAGAGAAGTCAGTCAGAGACTCAGACATCAGATGTGATCGTGTACCAGATCTTTGGTTTTGAAGATAAAACTCTGCCCTTCTCTCTGACCATCATCGATACTCCTGGATACGAAAACACCAGAGGGATTGAATGTGATGTCAACATCAGTCAAAGATTATTGGACTTGTTCCGTTCAGTAGATGGAGTTCATGAACTTGATGCAGTGGGTCTGGTGATGAAGGCGGGTGTGAATCGAGTGAGTGACCGACAGAAGTACATCTTTGATTCAGTGATGTCTCTGTTTGGAAAAGACCTGGAGGAGAACGTTGTCGCTCTCATCACACACTCAGATGGAATAACACCTGAAAATGTTCTGAAAGCTCTTAAAGCTGCAAACATTAAATGTGCCAAAAATGAGGAGAATCAGCCCGTTCACTTCCTGTTCAATAACCCTCAGACCACACAGAGAACAAAGAAAACAGAGCTTGCTTTCGAGAATGCATGGAGGGTAACAAAGACTGGAATGGAAGAATTCACAGACTTCCTGGAAAAATCTAAACCTCAAAAGCTAAAGACGACTGTTAAAGTGTTGAACTCACGCATCAGAATAACAGTCTGCATCCAAAACCTGCAAGACAGAATCCAGCTGATTGAACTAAAACAGAACGAGATCCAACAGACTGAAGAAGCTCTGAAGGAACATGAACAAGAGATGAAGAAGAATGAAGAGTTCACTGTAGAAGTTGATGAGGTCTACAAAGGGAAAGAAAAGATTGATGGAGGGATGTGGTGGTTGTTTTTTTATGAAGGAGCTGTCACCTGTAACATCTGTAAAGAGAACTGTCACTATCGTGGATGCACAAAGGCCTGGTATCCTGAACACTGTGAGGTCATGAAAGATGGTTACTGTACTGTTTGTAAAGGGAAGTGTCCTGTATCAGATCATGTGAAAGAAAACTGGAGATATGTGAACAAGACCAGGAAAGTCAAGAAGACCCTTGAAGATGTGAAACAGAAATATGAAAAGAATAAGGTAGATCGTGAGCAGAAGAAGAGCCTTCTGGAAAATCTTCAATCAGAGATGAAAAGACTGGAATCAGGGAAGATTCAGCTGCTTACAGAGGTCTACCATCATGTTCTCACACTGGAGCGGATCGCTCTGAATGTTAATTCACTGTCTACTCATGTCCACTTTGGCTTCCTGATTGAGAAGATGAAGGAGATCAGAGACACAGAGAAGGTCAAGAAGCTGGAGGAGATGAAAAAACGAATGGATAAAAAAAACAAAGCAGGGCTGCGATACATGTTTAATAAACTAACAGAAGTTAAAGATGCAGTGAAGTAGATGAACAACATCAGACAGCTGTGTAGACAACAAGCTCTACACTGTTCATATAAATGTTTAAACATCACAAACATTATTTCATTTTAATCCTATTAAGTGTGATGTTGATAATTGTAATTTTTTTTTTTCAAAGACACACAATCATCTTTTAAATTTTAAATTGTGTGATTCTGGGAAACAGCCTCCTCTGTGATATATAACTGTTCATTTAGTTTAATGTTTAATTATCATTTGTTGATCCACTTCAGTGAAAGTAAAGCCAGAGTTTATCTTATAGTGACAGCAGCTGTTGGTTTTCTTGTTATGGATTCTCACATCAATCACTCTCATAGTTCAGCCTCTTTTCTGCTCTCAGCTTCATCAGATCAAAACTCTTCATCAGTGTGTTCAGCTGCACTTCAGTAACCAGTTTACAGTCGACTCTCTGCACTCAGCTGATTTCTGTCCTGTCATGTAAACCAGAAACCTGGTTTCTGTATCACAGTAGAGGATTACAGAAACCTGAGGTTCCTGGATCCTCACTTGAACTGGAAGTCGTTCTGCTCCGCCATCTTGCAGGTCGTCCCAAAGCTCTTATTCCTGCTCTGAGGAGCCATGAGTGAAGATACACAAGAGCCTTCACGTCTTTTACCGACCGACACGCCTCCTTATTGGAAAGCTGATCAGTAGGCTTGTTTCAGATGAACTGCTCCTTTCTTGTAAAGTGGAGGGATCAGGCGGCAGCATCAGCAGGAAGTGACAAAAAGCTGCAGTCAAGTCAGACAGTTTCCAGCAGCTTTCAAAGAATCTACAGGAAGTCACAGAAATATTTACATCCTGTTAGATCTGATCCTGATTTAATAAAATATTATCAGATCAATCTACTCAAGCTCAGCTGATCAATCACTAACATTGTTTTAATGCTGATCTGTATGATAGAGTATAAACTGTTAAAATGACCTATAATCAATAATCAAAACAACATTTATTCTGTAATCTCCAATATTAGACTATTAAATTATTTTACATAGAAATGTAACTGTTGCAGCAAGCGGATCACTACCTGCTGGTCAACATGCCGACTGTAATCAGCTGATGTCACACTAGTCAAACTCATTCACATCTCATTGATGAAAGAAAGAAATTCTAATAAAATGAAATTATTATTTTTTTCTATGTAATTTAGTTTTTAGGAGAGATCTTTGTATAAGCTTTTATCTTCTTACCTCTCCTGCACAGATGTTTATTTACTTTAAATGAATGAATAGTTGAGTTTATGCAGGTAAAAGTGTGTTTGTTACCTACATGTGAATGTCTCTGTGCACATATCAAATGTTTAAATATTGTATAAAAACACTATTTTATGATGCACAAATAAATAAAGTGAAACACAAATCAAACCAACTCAAATTGTAAGCAGAAATAGACATTATATCATTTATCTGTCAAATATTCACATCAGTAATTAAATAATGATATAATCTTCATATTGTGTCTGTTGTAATTTTTGGTTATTGAATGTTTTCTGTCTCTTTGGCTGATAAAAGTTGTCATCAACACATCTGAATTCTTAGTAGAAGATCAGACAACTGAAATCCAAAATGAAGATAAAACATCATGTCGTTGATCAAACTCCTGAACCAATCAGCTCTTTGATCAGGTGACATCCATTCTCCCATCATGCCCTGATCCTTGCAGTGGCTTCTGGCCTGGAAACTGATTTGAAAACATCATTTTTCACCAACTAATTACTATATTTGGAATAACAAGAATATTCAATATAAAATAAGTCACTAATGGGTTGACAATGGTATTTATTGATTAAACAACTTGTTAATGCTGATGGGAAGTTACTAACAATAATGAATTCCTCTCTGAGTTCAGGTCACCAGTTATGCAGTGGTTTTTGATGCTTTGCTGAGGGCTGTGCTGCACCTTCTCAGAGGTTCAGTAATCAAGGTTTCAGTGATTAATCCATTCAATAGAGGTATATGCCTTGGAGAAGCTGACATTACCAAGAGTAAATGCTCATATAAATACATCAGGAATTACATATAAGCTGTAACTCTGCCCCCAGGAAGATTCTTTTGGTTCCCGCTTTATGTAGATAATAATGTGCCAAAAATAAGAAGAATCAGCCCGTTCACTTCCTGTTTGATAACAGTCAGACTGATGATTGGACAGGTGACATAGAGGACCTGAAACATGCTGATAAAATAACAATGACAGGAATGAAGCAGTTTAGAGTCTTTCTAGAAAAAACTGCACCTCAAAAACTGAAAAACAGGTTCTGAACAAGCGCATCAGACTGACAGCCTGCATCCAAAACCTGCAAGACCAAATCAATCTAATCAAACTAAAACAGAAAGAGATCCAACAGATTCAGGAGGCTCTGAAGAAACATGAACAAGAGACGAAGGAAGAGTTCATGACCACATTTAAAATGAGCTCTGAAGTTGTGAAAAAGATGTATAAAGAAAATTAAACAGAAACTGAGCAGAAGATGAGCATTTTGGAAAATCTTCAAACAGACTGGAGCAGATCGCCCTGCATGTTAATTCATTGTCTACTTATGTCCACTTGGACTTCCTGATTGAGAAAATGAAGGAGAGAGGAGACACAGAGAAGGTCCAAAAGCTGAAGGAGATTAAAAGTCGAGTGGATGGAGGAACTATGACAGATACACTGCGGTACTTGTTTAGTAAACTAACGGCTGGTAAAGCAGCTAAAAAATAAAGTGATGTAGATGAACAACATCAGACAGCTGTGTAGACAACAAGGTCTACACTGTTCATATAAATGTTTCAACATCATAAAAGTTATGTCATTATAATCCTTTTAACTACAATGTTGATGTAAAAACTACATCAGAAAATAATTAATCATTTCCTATTTAAAGAAAGTTCCATGTCTGATCACTAGAGTACAAAGTATAAAACATATACAAATGTGACATAAATCAAAGGTATTTGCTGTCATCACTGATAAATGTTCTTTTCCTGTTTTTATTGTCATTTTTATGGTTTTGGATTTTTGGATTTATTTTTTTCTGGATAAAATTTAAAGTTTGTGTGGAAAATAAAATATTAACTTTTTAAACATTATGTTACCAATATCTAAATGAATCTGCACTGAAGATACAACAAAACACTGTTCATCATAAAAATGTCACTTTTTACATTTGTTTTCTTTTGTTTATGTCTTTTACTATCAGTGCTTGTTGTGAACTAGTTAACAGTCAAAGCAGGTTAGTATAAAGTATATTTGATTAGTTTTTCCAGTTTAAAGTTTCTTCATGTGAGTTTGTGTTGTACAGTTTGGAATGATTAGTTAAATACATTTTAGATGATTTGGGCCAATAGGAGGATTCCATTTACTGTGTATATTATTTTATTTAGAAACCTTATTGTTCTTACATTAACTGACTCGTCTCTGTTGCTCCATATTAAATCACATTCTGACTGATTCACTGGATGAAATTAAGTCAATAAATCATTAAATCCTCCCAGTTTGCTCAGAGAGTCTTCACTGGAACTTCTGTTGAACCGTTTTCATACAATCTGATCAAGTGTCCAAACTGCCAACATCATAACTCATCATTTAATCAAAGTATCCTGAAGTGTTCAGTGTGTGATGAACTGTCAGATAACTGTTGTAGGTTTCTGTAGTGACCACTAGATGAGCAGCACTGCACAACTGATGAGAGACTGTTGGACTGAAGAGAAGCTGACGGGACTGAACTGTTGGAAGAAGTCTGACAAACACATTAAGAATGAACCGTTTCCAATTTCTGTCTGCACTTTAAACTGTACAGCAGTCAAACAGTAACTCTGTTTGAACTTAATTAGTACTCAACTATTAATGGTACCTGAGACACAACTAAGTAGACTAATAATAAATTCCAAAGTTCCACATTTTAAAATCATATTTAATCACACAGGTGTATAATATACAGAGCTGCTAAACTCACAAAACTTTTTTATTGTTTTGCAAACAATATATTTTATTATAAATTCATATTTCTCTCTAACATGCAGCCTCCATATAAAGCAGAAAACTCAGCTAATCAAGTTTGATTTTCACCTCAGAATGTCACACAATGAAATTCTTGCAGCTCTTGAACAGACAGAAAACATTCATTTATCAACAATTTGTAATCATTTATAACTGCAGACGTTAATTATTTTCATTAATTACTTTTTAGATATAACTATAGACCTGATGACTTAGAACATGAATAAATAGAAGAAATAAGTTATTGAGTGTAAATAGTAAATAATTGCGTAATAGTCACAGTAACTGAGAAGTCATCAGGCCTGCAGTTATAAAATATTATCAGTCATTAATAATGAGTTACATTACAGTTACATTGTGCGCACATTATAATAAGTTGTTTTGACCTTTCTGGACTTTAAAGGCTCTGCAGTAATATGATGTGATCTGTCTCTGGTTTCCGAGGATCAAACCCTGCAGGCGAGGCAGCAGTAAAAGTTTCCTCCTTAAGAGAAATGTTCAGACTTCCCATTGAGCTGTCAGTGTCTCCTTAAAGTTTAAGTGCTTTTACATTAAGTGTTCACAGTATTTTGTCCACCCCTTGTGGAAGAACAAAGTCCTGTGAACAGTCACAATAACATTGACGTTAATCATGTCTTCAAGGAGAATATATTATTATTATGAATTTCTGTCATTTACTATGAATTATGATCACAAACGCACCCGTTTTCTAGATTTGGATTCTAGATGGATAATTAGAGAGAATAATCACTTGTATACAGATCTGTTCAAAAACCTACTGCTACAAATACTTTACTAAGGGTAGACTCTGATCATCCATGATTTTGTCAGGAACATGAGTGAAATGAAAAAACAATTTTCAACAAGAGGATAGAAGAAATCTGTCCTACATGATGCTGCCACTAAAATAAAAGACAGATCAAGGTTAGATCTCTAAAAAAATAAACCTACAGTGAAATCAGATGAATGAATAATGTTTACAGCACAGTATTCTATGAGAGCAGAACAGATGAAGGGAATAATAACAAAACATTGGCATATACTTGAATCTGATTTTCAACTCAATGGTGCATTCAAAGAACGACCTCTTATGGTTTATAAAAGAGCTAAAAACCTTAGAAACCTCCTGGTACATTCATATTTACCTCCTCTTCAATCAGTACCAGCCTGAGCTACTTTAATACCTACTGTATGGTTGTTGTAGTCAGTGTAACTATATTTAATGATGTAACAGCTTTAAACATCCTCACACAGGTAAAGAGATCCCTTTAACTGAGTTATTTCATGTCACACTAAGTTGATCATTTAGCTCAGCCACTCTCAACCAATGGGCCGCGACCCACAGATGGGCCTCAGAGAGCCATCTAGTGGGCTGCAGAGGTAGTGCTACTGCCAAATTGTTAATTATTTCTAAGAAGCCCAAGTGTCTCACTGGGGGTGAGGAGAGTATTCATTTTGGTCATTACAGCTGGCAGTGGCATAACACATATTTACAGTCCAATTTTTTTTTCATTTATTTGGGAAGGTTGTCCTCAGAATTTTTTAATAATCAGAAGTGGGCCTTAAGTTACAAAAGGTTGGGAACCCCTGATTTATCTCATCATTTGCTCTTGTGGAAAGTTATATGTTAGAAAAACGAATAGATCACTGAAAACTCATATTGCTGAACATAGAAGCACTATTAGATGTAAAGACATGAATTATCCAGTAGCAGCACATTCTGTTGAATTTAATTATCCTATTTCCTCTCTAAGATATATTGGTATTGAGAAAGTATCACTCCCTCCAAGAGGAGGTAACTAGTTTTACTTTCCTGGTCACCTCATGGATTAAATATAGATTATGACCTGAAGTGTTTTCTGTAATGTTCCTCTATTTATTGGATATTTAGATTAAGTTGAGTATGATGTTCTTCTAGAGCTGATGTTTAACTTCTTATGTATATCTATTAGAAATCTATTCAAATCTCATGTATTTTTTAACATTTTTTGAAATATATTTAGCCAAAAAACTTGTAATGTAATATTAAATTTCTACATGTGGTATGAGACATAGTGGTTCTTGTCACTTCATTACTTTTTTTTTCTCCCAAGACGTTCCTGCAGCAGTTTTGAACAGTGCTGAAAATGTTCAGTTACAGGAACAGTGTCTGATTCTGGATAAGACAGAAAACAAAGGTGTTAAATTTAGACACATAATAGAACTGCAGGTCAGACTGATTTATAGTTTCAATGTCACATCAACTGGCAGACACTGAGGACTGAGCGAGGAGAAAACATGCTCAGCAAATGTGTTTTTGTTGTTAATTTGCGCTTATTAATGTTTTTTGTAAATTAACGTTTTCTAAATAACTTTGGTAAGTCTAACTAAATGTTTTGAAGAATTGAATCAACCCAATAATTCATCTGATAAAAGAAGACCAGACTGGTCATAGTTTTCAACATGCATTGACTTTCTTACTTCATAAACTGCACCTACTGGAATCTAGGCGGGGTTTATGAAATACTTTATGAACTGCAGCAGCAGGTGAATGCGTCATTTGCAGCAGAGCTTTTAGACAGAATGTTCTACAGCAGAGGTTCCTCATCTTTTTGGCTTGGGAACCCTTTAAAACATTAACGATATGTATAAACAGAATGACAGCATTAGGTAGGTAGATTGCAACCACTGTATAAGGAATATGGATCCAAGAAGGAAGATGTTGAGGAATTTCCCAGTATTGGTGGGACCTGAGACACATGACCTGCTTTCTACCATGAAAAACCTGGAAAAAGGACAGACTACACATACACACAAGAGGCAAAACTCAAGGGCATAATTCACACAGAAGGAGAAGAGACAAGAGATTCCGGCTGAATCTCCTGCAGGATGAAGATCCAAAACCTTTGAGGAGATCAGTCAGGTATGATGGGGCCCATTTAGGATTTTATAAGTCATCAGAAGCACCTTAAAGTCTGATCTAACATGGACAGGGAGCTGATGAAGGGAGGCTGGAATTGTTGTAAGTAGCAGATCGTCTCTCCACTGCTAAGCATAAAAGTCGAGGCTTAAATCTAAAGGTGACCATGCTTTTGCCATCAGGTCCCCTCAACCTTGATACGACCTGCCTGAGGAGATAAGGCTCGCAGAATCAGTAACTTCTTTTAAATCACTTCTTAAAACCCATTTCTACAGACTTGCTTTCATGTAATGTCTTTCGATCATCTTTATATTGTCTTTTAATCTTTTTATCATCTCTCTATTGTTTTTCTTTGTCTTCTACTGCCATCTTTCAGGTCAGACCATTGCTTTCTGTGTCGTGTCTTTGCTTTGTCTGTCAAAGCACTTTGTAAACTCTGTTTTGAAGGATGCTATATAAATTATTATTATTATTTTTATAAATCAATCAAATCATTGTGTATCCACGATCCTGTAGTTAAGATGATCTAATTCAATCCTAATTCCGTACCAGTTAATATAACCTACGCTTCCAAACCCTTCATAACCAAGATTTCTTGCAGCATGCCAAATGTATTCAGACAGGTACCCAGTAGATGGCAGTATTTATCCCAGTCTCATATCAAAATGTGTTGTAGCTGCGTTGGTCCACAGTGCAAAACGTATTAGTTTCACAATAACAGCTCTAAAATTGTGAGATGCCTGAATTTTTTTTGTGGCCTTTTCTTTTCTATTGGCCTGCATCCACGTCACATGACTGTCAAGTTTCTGTCTGCTCAAACAAAATGGCTGACATTCCTGTTATTCTCACGGGAAAATGCAATACTTTAAGATAGTTCATTAAAATGCATTTTGACAACATCTCTAGCGGGAAATGTGCTTCTTTTAAAATGATCTTTGTTCAGTGAATGTATATGATGTTTAGTTTGTCAGTTATTACAGAGATTCTTGTAGGCTTTCTATCATTGCTATGGTGGTTGCTATGGACACTGCTATCAATGAAAACATATAGTTGCATGTGGTTTGAATCATTGTCTTTGTGTTGTGTAGTTATCTGTAGTTATGTTATTTGTGTTGTTTTATGTAACTGTAAAATGATAAATGAATAAAAAACAGATTTTAGAGCATGGGGGATGAATTGAATTTGAAATCCAGAGTTTGAAGCTTTGTGATTGGCTGACCAGAGGACCCACCGCCTGGAAGTATTTAATATAGACATAAAGATGTAAACAGAGCACACTAAGAGCCTGGAAATAGAGCCTCTTTTTATATATTGAATTGAGCCTTGATTATGAATTGAGATTCCATTCTGGATGTAATCATGACACTAAAGAAACTCAAAGATTCACACGTCTTGTAGTTGTCCTGGAAGTTAAACATTTCCTCTTATTCTAACAGGGGTCTGGGGGATGATGGGTGATAGAGAGGAGCTTTTGAAGACACTGGAAGAGTTGGGAGATGATGAATTCAGGAACTTTAAGTGGTTCTTACAGCAGTCGGGTATCCTGGAAGGCTCCTCAGTCATCCCAAAGAGTTACCTGGAGAAAGCAGACAGGCCAGACACTGTAGATAAGATGGTAGAGACCTACAATCAACAGTCTGTGAAAGGGCTGAAGAAAACCTTAAAGAAGATCAACAGCAATGATCTAGTGGAGAAATTGCCAAACACTAGAACAGGAGAACACGGTAAGCTGCAGGACAGAAACATGAAACTGGGACATGATGTGATCACACAAGTCTTGTTTTCTGAGACTTTCCTGCATCCAAACAGTAGATTTGTTGAGGAGAAACAGGCTCTTGCTTGTTAATCAACAAACATATTTAAAATGTAATACTGGTCCCCCAAAAGAAAATACTGATGAGGTGAAACACCTGATAAATAGTGAATTATTGGAATTTTTCCTGATTTAAAATTCATTTTCAGTAAATGGAGCTGCCTGAGTTGCTGAGAAGTTAAACTGCCTCTAATCTAATTTAGTGTTCAGTTTAAACACACTCACTTTATACTCACAGTATAGGACTGCTGCAGAGCTGCACATGCTGCCTGGGCCCCACTGAGGTTATACACTGGACTGCGCTGGTTTGGTATCTTGGTGACTCGCTGTGCGCCACAGTGGGAGGAGAGGTGCAGTTGAGGGTGTGGTGATCTCAATCCAGCAGCAAACTGCAATCCTGGTGTCAATGAGTGCGTCTTGCGCCTTCCACTGCTCGCCTGCTCAGAACAGATTGAAAGCTCAGTGCACTTATGTTCTGTCATATTGTGACACATGTTGGTGAAGGCTCACACACATGAACCTCTCTGAAATCACACAAACTGCTTTTTTTATGTTTTGCTTGTCTTTAAACTTTCCAGACAGTTTTTTCTGGTAATGGTATAAATCCATTACAATTATTTATTACTTATTAGCATCTGTCATCCACAACAGCCAGTATCATATACAGATGGCCTTTACTTTACCCTAATGATTACCTGTAAAGACATCTGAAGGAGGCAGGAATCTTTCCCATCTGCAGTCTGTATTGGAATGATACTGCACATTGTCAAAGGATTCCCAAACAGTTAGTGTGTCATGGCGGGGAAAGCTCTGTATTTAAATGAGATGAAAGCAGTGAGTATAACTGGCCATGATTGTCACACCATCCCACAAGCCCACCTATAATGTACAATATTGTATTCTTTGTGACCCCACCCTGTATCTAGTTGTGCCACAGATACGCCCGGCATGAAAATACCAACTGATGGTTTTGTGGTGGACTGACACACGTTTTTCAAAAGTCTTCATAACCCCCTCAGTCATGTTGCTGTGCAAGTTGTTGTGTGCTGTGTTTCCTAATTAGTAGAGGAAAATTTTCTGTAACTGTTGTTCAGTGGCAGTTCCAATTAAAGTAACTAGTAGCTGAATATCATGTCCTCATTGACAACATACCTGATTGTATTGATCTGTACTTCTCTCCACTAGTAAAGCTGAACTTAAATGAAAACAGTTAAGTATGCTTGTTCTGTTAAAGCACAGGCAGGTTAGACCTTTTCCCAATGCTACATAACCTTTAACTGAGAATTCCAGGAATGTTGCAGATTTCATGTCTGAAAGAGCTCATGACTACACAGATAATGGCCTGTCAACCTGTTTTAAACATTAGTCTGAGAGCACAAAAGGTTAATTCAGTTGTTTATTTATTTTAAATAATGTATAAAGGCTACTTGGTAGAAAGGGTTAACTTTGTTCTGTGTATTTTACAGTTTTCAACACAGATGTTCTGCTACCGAAGCTTCTACATAACATTACCTCATACCAAACAAGGCTTCAATCTAACCTCCAGGACCAGTTTAAAAGCATACAAGAAGGATGGACAACAAAGAAGGATGAAAAGATTCTGGATGATATCTACACAGAGCTGTACATCACAGCCGGGGGAGATGCTCACATCACTGGGCAGCTCAGACAGATCCAAATGGCATCAGGACATCCTGCAGAACCACAAATCAGCAACATCTTCACACACCCTTCTGGAAAAAATATAAGAACACTGTTGACAAATGGGATTTCAGGAATTGGTAAAACTTTTCTTGTGCACAAATTTGTGTTGGACTGGGCTGAAAAAAGAACCAATCAAGATGTGCATCTTATATTCCCCTTAACGTTTAGCAGGCTGAATTCACAAAGGGATGAAGTGCAGAGTTTTGCACAACTTATTCACACATGTATCCATGAAACCAGGTACTTGGAACAGGAGGTTCTGAATGACATCCTCACAACACTACAGACATGAGGAAACAAAAACTTTGACAAGAGTGAATATAAACTTCTATTTGTGTTGGATGGACTGGATGAGAGCCGCCTTCAACTAGATTTCAGTGCCAATGAAACATTACCTATTGGTGTGACAAAGTCCACCTCAGTGGATGTGCTGCTGACAAACCTCATCAAGGGCACCCTGCTTCCCTCTGCACACCTCTGGATAACCACACAACCTGCAGCAGCCAATCAGATCCCTCCTGAGACCCACAGAGGGAGGAGTACTTCAGGAAGAGATTCAGAGATGAGGAGCAGGCCAACGCAATCATCTCCCATATCAAGAAATCACGAAGCCTCCACATCATGTGCCACATGCCAGTCTACTGCTGGATCACTGCTACAGTTCTGGAGAATGTGTTGAAAAGCAGAGAGGGAGGAGAGCTGCCCAAAACCCTGACTGAGATGTACACAGAATTCCTTATGATTCAGATCACACACATGAAAGGAAAGTATGGCAAAGAAAGAAGCATTCAGTACATTAAGACACTTATGAAACTGGCTTTTAAGCAGCTGGAAAAAGGCAGCCTGATCTTCTGTGAGGAAGACCTAAAAGACAGCAGAAGTAAGTCCAATGAAGCCTTTGTGTATTCCCAAGTGTTCTCACAGATCTTTAAAGAGGAGCATCAGATGAAGAAGAGCAGGAAGAAAATGTTCAGCTTTGTCCATCAGAGCATAGTGGAGTTTCTGGCAGCTCTGTATGTGGTCCTGTCACCCATCAATACCAACAGAAACAGTTCTTCCCGAAGTCCAACAACACCTCTACCAAAGATCCACAGGATCACTATTGACAAGGCCGTAGAGAGTCCAGATGGACATCTGGACTTGTTCCTGCGCTTCCTCCTGGGTCTTTCACTGCAGACCAAACAGGCTCTCCTACAGTATCTGCTGACAGAGACAGGAAGTAGCTCACAGACCAATCAGCTAATAATAAACTATGTGAAGACAAAGATCAGGGAGAATCCATCTCCAGAAAGAAGAATCAATTTGTTCCACTGTCTGAATGAAATGAAGGATCATTCTCTAGTGGAGGAGATCCAACAATCCCTGAGATCAGGAAGTCTCCTCACAAATGAACTGTCTCCTGCTCAGTGGTCAGTTCTGGTCTTCATCTTACTGTCATCAGGAAAAGATCTCAGTGTGTTTGTCCTGAAGAAATACTCTGCTTCAGAGGAAGCTCTTCTGAGGCTGCTGCCAGTGGTCAAAGCTTCAAATAAAGCTCTGTAAGTGTATTGAAACTTATATTATGTAGAAAACATATTTGGCAAAAAAACCCCAAAACAACAGTAAAAATGTATCAAGTTCCTGTATCTTGTCACCACTTCTTCACCAGATTGAGTGACTGTAACCTCTCAGAGAGAAGCTGTGAAGCTCTGTCCTCAGTTCTCAGCTCCCAGTCCTCCAATCTGAGAGAGCTGGACTGAATAACAACAACATGCAGGTTTCAGGAGTTGAGCTGCTGTCTGCTGGACTGAAGAGTCCACACTGTACATTGGAAACTCTCAGGTCAGGATTCAGATATTTATAAAATGTGACTTTTAGGGCCCTATCTTATGCCCGGCACAGATTGGCACTAAGCATAGCGCAAGTCTCTTTGCTATTTTAAGACCGATGCACTTGTCATTTTCCCATCCAGCGCCCACGTTGTTAAAATAGCAATGGCACTTGTGCCCATCAGTGCGCCCATGGGTGTGTTGGTCTAAAAGTAAGGTGTGGTCAGGTGCATTGTCGGCGCATTGCCATCTTGAGGCAGCAGAGAGCAATTGCATTATTGACCAACAAAGTCAATGGCGCAGTGTTTCACTGTTATTTTAAGCGCGCATTATCAAGACAGTAATGTGCACCTACACAGGCAGCTGCACAACATACACTCTGCTTGTTACACATACGACGCGCAGCAGCGCACAAACATGCAAAAGGTAACAAATAAAAGGATTACAATGTGAAAGATTATTATTGTGTATATTAATATATTTTAAAAAATACATGTCATAATGCTTAGTTATAATATTTATCAGAATTAACTAATCACAGTAATGACAGATTAAATTGTTTAATTATTTGACCACATTGTGTTGATACACGTAGGTATTTAAACAGGCGGACAACAACAGATCAGACACAGATCGACTTTCCTGCTGCATCAATACATGATGACATGAGGAACATATGGGGAAATAAATGAGGTGAAAACAATGATTAAACTAAAGAAGGAAATAAATCTGCACAGCTTCTAACTGCTGCCAGCAGCAGGATCAGAACCTTGGAGAGCTGATCAAGTCCTGATAATTGTGATGATGATTATTTACATGATTAAAATGAATGATTTAATTTTTGAACAATATTTAACAAATATTCTTTAACATTTTTGAGAGTACAGCGATCAGATTTCCATACTTTAAGCAATTAAAACCCCGCTGATTTGACCTGTTAATCCATGATTGAACAAAACAATTTTAAAGAAACCAAAGCTGTAATTAAAAAAATAAACCTTTTCAAAAACCAAATGAAGATAAATTTGCAACAAATTAATGAACAGGATCTTAAACTGGTGGTCTGTGGCTGACCACTGGAGGATTCAGGAGAAGCAGAGGCAAGTGTGCTCATTATGGATCATGCGCTTTCACTTTGCGCACGAGCAGATCCATTGCCTCTGCAGAGAAGTGCTCCTTCTTACTACTTGGCAAATGCACCATCATAATAGCAATCTGCCAAGGTGAAAGCGCACCTGGCTCTTAAAGGGAATGGGTGATGACACTGAAATTGTTTTATTGAATGTTACGCCGAAAAAACACCCATGATTAATTAGGAGACTATGGACAACCCCTTTGAACCATGCACCTGGCGCATCGACCATTTTTCCGCCGTTAAACCAGCAGAAGTGGATTTGGACACACCCTAAATGCTTTTGCGCCATGCACTTCAGACTGTGCACTTTAGATCGTTAAAATAGGGCGCTTGAAGTTAAACTGGTCTTTATGATTTTATTGTGTTGTTTTATGGCTTTTGCTATTTTGATTGTGCAGCATGTTGGTCAACTGTTGTTTTTAAATGTGCTTTATAAATAAATTTGACTTGAAAGTTCCACACTGGCATTTGAGTTTACCAGTAATTATCAGTTGAGTGGTAATAAAATCTTATACCTACAAAACAATGTTTTTGCTTCACATCAACATGAAAGCAGTACTCTATTAAACAAATGTATGTATTTTTCTTGTAAAGTTTTTGATACATTTACCTCACTGTTCAAGGTTAAATGGATGCAATCTGTCACGGAGGAGCTGTGAAGTTCTGTCCACAGTTCTCAGCTCCCAGTCCTCTAGTCTGAGAGAGCTGGACTGAGTAACAACAACCTGATGGTTTCAGGAATGGAGCTGCTGTTTGCTGCAAAGAACAGTCCACACTGTACACTGGAAACTCTCAGGTCTGATTAATACATCTAATTATAATTTTTCTTTATGTTTATGTTATTGAAGCCATGAAATTCCTTGGCAAAAACAGAAATTACAGTACCCCAATATTTCAGCCCTATGTGTACATTTTACATATCGACATCTGCAAAGCCCTCTGCCAAAACGTCTGCAATATGACTATAGTTTTTGAGTAAAGCCTGTTTATTTAGTGTTGTCTTGTGGGCATTCAGCTCTTCTGCCTCCTTATTTATTCGGTTAATCTCATTAGATCACAAAAAAGTAGGTCCAGCTTACACAATGATGAGTAGGATGACCTCCTGTGATGAAATGAAAGGCCAAATGGTAAACTGAATCAAGTGGTATTCAGGTTTAAGGTTAGCACCACCAGCTGTTTATCTCCTAATATTAACTCAACAGCAATGGACAGAAACGAGCATTCACAGCTTTTTCTACTGAGCTCTTTCTTGATATTTGGTTAAAATTTGTACTACATTTGAATGGAAACTTGACTAACGGACATAACCAAAGATTTCGTTTTTTCTTGACAAATAACTTCATATTCCAAAATATGAAGCCATTAAAAAAAAACTCAGAACTTGGTGTTTGTGAGATTTGAATATGTACTGAAACCTTAATTGATTGTAATCTGAGTCCACCTCTGTCCTCACACTCAAAACTAATTTAGTCTAAAACCCCCAAAGGTGGCCATTTGACCTCATTCATATCTCCACATCATTATTTTTTTTATTGATATTGTATAATCACATATGGCAACGCAGTATTTATACTCCACTGTACTATTATTAGTTTTTGAAACCAGACACTATTGTATGTCTATCTATGTGAAAAATAATTATAAACGTATTTATTTTGTCAGTTTGATGAGAAAAGGATGTGTTGATTGAATCTCTACTTCTTCTACAGGACTTATAACACAACTTATGAGAAAATCATCTCCAAAAGTTCTCAGATCTATTCAGGATCTCCTGATGTCTACCAGCTGAGACCAAAGGAAGAGAAGTTTGGAAATCTGACAAGAAAAACTGTTGGTGAAAAACACCTGAACAAGAAAAACAAAACCATCTTACTTGTAGGTGAAACAGGAACAGGAAAATCTACTCTAAGCAATGTTCTGTTCAACTACACCATGGGAGTGAAGTTTGAGGACAACATCTGGTTTGAGATCGTAGAAGAAGAGAAGAGAAGTCAGATGTAAAGAGAAGTCAGTGTTACAGTCAGACATCAGATGTGATTTTGTACAAGATCTTTGGTTTTGAAGATAAAACTGCCCTTCTCTCTGACCATCATCGATACTCCTGGATACGGAAACACCAGAGGGATCAAACATGATGTCATCATCAGACAAAAAAGATTATTTGACTTGTTCCGCTCAGAAGATGGAGTTCATGAAATTGATGCAGTGGGTCTGGTGATGAAGGTGAGTGTGAATCAACTGAGTGACCGACTGAAGCACGTCTTTGATTTAGTGATGTCTCTGTTTGGAAAAGACATTGAGAAGAACGCAGTCGCTCTCATCACACACTCGGATGGAATAACACATAAAAATGTTTTACATATACTTGAAGCTGCAAACATTAGATGTGCCAAAAATGAGAAGAATCAGCCCGTTCACTTCCTGTTTAATAACTGCCAGACCACACAGAGAACAGAAGAACAGTTTGCTTTAGAGAACACATGGAGGGTAACAGAGACAGGAATGAATCAATTCTCAGACTTCCTGAAAAAATCTAATCCTCAAAAGCTGAAAGCCACAGTTGAAGTGCTGAATGCAGGCAACAGAATAGCAGCCCGCATCAACAACCTGCAAGACAGAATCCAGCTGATTGAACTAAAACAGAATGAGATCCAACAGACACAAGAAGCTCTGAAGAAACATGAACAAGAGATGAAGAAGAATGAAGAGTTCACTGTAGAAGTCGATGAGGTCTACAAAGAAAAAGAAACTATCAGCGATGTGGGGTGGTGGTTGTTTTTTTATGAAGGAGTTGTCACCTGTAACGTCTGTAAAGAGAACTGTCACCATCCTGGATGCACAATGGCCTGGTATCCTGAATACTGTGATGTCATGAAAGATCGTCACTGTACTGTTTGTACAGAGAAGTGTCCTGCATCAAAGCATGTGAAAGAAACAAAGAAGTACATGTGAAAGAAAACTGGAGATATGTGAACAAGACCACGAAAGTTATGAAGACCGAACAACATGTGAAAGAGACGTATGAAAAGAATAAAATGGAGAGTGAGCAGAAGAAGAACGCTCTGGAAAATCTTCAAACAGAGATGGATGAACTGGAATCAGAGAAGACTCAGCTGCTTGAAGAGGTCTACCAACATCAAGTGGATAAAGGAACCAGAGCAGCAATACAGTACATGTTTGATAAACTAACAGCAGCTGGTAAAGCAGTTAAAGATGCAGTGAAGTAGGTGAGCAACATCAGACAGCTGTGTAGACAACAAGGTCTACACTGTTCATATAAATGTTTAAAAATCACAACATTTATTTCATTTTAATCTTATTAAGTGTGATGATGTGATAACTTCATCTTTGAAGAACAAAAATGCAATCATCTTTTAAATTTCAAATGTGTGATTCTGTGACACAGCTTCCTCTGTGATATATAAATGTTCATTTAGTTTAATGTTTCATTATCATTTGTTGATCCACTTCAGTGAAAGTAAAGCCAGAGTTTATCTTATAGTGACAGCAGCTGTTGGTTTTCTTGTGATGGATTCCTATATCCCTCATTCTCATAGTTCAGCCTCTTTTCTGCTCTCAGCTTCATCAGATCAAAACACTTCATCAGTGTGTTGAGCTGCACTTCAGTAACCAGTTTACAGTCGACTCTCTGCACTCAGCTGATTTCTGTCCTGTCATGTAAACCAGAAACCTGGTTTCTGTAATCAGAGTAGAGGATTACAGAAACCTGAGGTTCCTCGATCCTCACTTGAACTGGAAGTCATTCTGCTCTGCCATCTTGCAGTCCTTCCCAAAGCTCTTATTCCTGCTCTGAGGAGCCATGAGCGAAGATACACAACAGCCTTTACAGAAGTCTTTTACCGGCTGACACACCTCTTTATTGGAAAGCTGATCAGTAGGCTTGTTTCAGATGAACTGCTCCTTTCTTGTAAAGTGGAGGGATCAGGCAGCAGCATCAGCAGGAAGTGACAAAAAGCTGCAGTCAAGTCAGACAGTTTCCAGCAGCTTTCAAAGAATCTACAGGAAGTCACAGAAGTATTTACATCCTGTTAGATCTGATCCTGATTTAATAAAATGTTATCAGATCAATCTACTCAAGCTTAGCTGATCAATCACTAACATTGTTTTAATGATGATCTATATGATAGCGTATAAATTGTTAAAATGACCTATAATCAATAATCAAAACAACATTTATTCTGTAATCTCCAATATTAGACTATTAAATTATTTTACATAGAAATGTAACTGTTGCAGCAAGCGGATCACTACCTGCTGGTCAACATGCCGACTGTAATCAGCTGATGTCACACTAATCAAACTCATTCACATCTCATTGATGAAATAAAGAAATTCAAATAAAATTTAATTATTTTTTTTTTCTATGTAATTCTAATGTAATAAAAAAACTTACCTCTCCTGCACAGATGTTTATTTACTTTAAATGAATGAATAGTTGAGTATATGCAGGTAAAAGTATGTTTGTTACCTACATGTGAATGTCTCTGTTCATATCAAGTTTGAATATTGTATAAAATGTAGTATTTTGTAATGCACAAATAAACAAATAAAGTAAAACACAACATGCAAGAGGAAAATAAAAAGCAGAAATAGACATTATAGAATAGATAAGATTTTATTTTATTTTATTTGGAGGAACAAACATCATTATTTAAGAAAAAGTATCTCATACAACATTAAAAGAAATGGTGGTCTGGAAGTTTTAAAATGTTAAATAATACTTTCAAAGTGAAATGATTGATTATGAACTAATTTGATTATAGAAAAAGACAACATCTGGGATACCCTCCCTATATATGTATTTTGTTTAATGGATGGACTTAAACTTTCTGCTTAAATGTGATTAAAGAATTGTTACCTGTTAAGTTATCAAATTTCCATGAACAAACTCTGCTGGCCTGGAAACTGATTTACAAACATAATTTTTCACCAACTAATTACTACATTTGGAACATTCAATATAAAAATAAATCACTATATTATGAAAAATGGATTGACAATTGTATTGTATTGTGTCACGGGTATAGGAAGGACCCAATAGCAGCACAAATGACACTGGTTTAAACTCAGCAGTCTTTATTTCAGACGATGTCAAGGAAATATTAGCACGGTCGGAGAAACACAGTTTTTGAACCCCGATCCTCCACTCCCACAGCGGACAAAGACCAGGGAACAGGCAGGCAGAACTCAGAGTCAGGGACAGAAGGCTGGTGGGTTTACCGGGGCAGAGACGAGGAGCGATGGTCGAAGACAAGCTGATCAGAAACCAGGAAGGCAGTCCAGTGAAGAGAGCAAGATGACTGAGCATAGTAGCGTAGACAATCTGACAAGGAGGGAGTGGGCCGAGGCAGCTTATATACTGGCTGATTGCAGATGATGAGCAGGTGGGAGCGCCAGGTGAAGGTGGTTGAACTAATGAGGGGTGTGGCAGAGCAGAGAGTGAGACTGAATGATTGGATGATTCCCACAGCAACAGGTGAGGGGGAGAGCAGACTCTGACAGTATTGGTTTAACATCTTGTTAATGCTGATGGGAAGTTACTAACAATAATGAATTCCTCTCTGAGTTCAGGTCACCAGTTATGCAGTGGTTTTTGATGCTCTGCTGAGGGCTGTGCTGCAGCTTCTCAGAGGTTCAGTAATCAAGGTTTCAATGATTAATCCATTCAATAGAGGTATATTCCTTGGAGAAGTTGACATTAAGAATAAATGCTTGAATAAATTGCAATTACATATAAGCTGTAACTCTGCCCCCAAGAAGATTCTTTGGGGCTTCGCTTTATGTAGAAATTAATTAGCAGAATATTTGGTGAGTCTGAGCCGCTACTTCTGGTTAAACCCTCTGCTAACTTGAATGGGGATAAAATAATTCAATCGTGCGGCTCTTCTAGACTTTCCAAATGTTATTGGACTGAATGGATCAGATTCTGATAGTGAAATGAACCATTTTATAGAAATCAGAGATTCCCTCTCATTAGTGACACCTGTAGCCATTTAATGAGCTGTAACATCCTGGTGCTCGCACTCGCTTGTTTCAGCAAAGCATCTCTCACTCCCACTCAGTCTGCAGAAAATCCAGCCTGAGTTCTTCACGTGAAAATCAGACCACAGGCTGATACAGACAACCGAGAAAGTTGGAGAGGGTCATTATACAAACTGTATAATGTCAATAACTTTAATACTTTAATACTATTGGCTGCTGGAGGAAAGAGGTTTGATTTCTGTTAAAAAGGCTTTCTGGCAGAAAGACCTGAAGGCAAACGTCTCTCATGAGCTCTAATTTGTTCTTCTTCTCTCTTCCCGTGACCCGGAAACCGTTCCTCCACCGCCATCATGGAGGATCTTCCAATCCCTGAAATGCTCCTGGAGGAGACGAGGAGCGAGGAACCACAGGTGTATCCTCTGTGGAAGTTTTTTTACAGGACGGCAATACCCCTTCATCGAATCTGTTTATTGATTGATCAGCTGATCTGATGGGACAGTAAACAGTCGGGCTGTTGTTGTAATAATCTACCTGTGGAACAAGAATGAAAGCATCAACAGCTGCTGATCATATTTAATAATAAAGTACAAATGACTGAATCATGAATCAATAACAAAAAACACTCTTGTAACTTTATTATTTTTCTTCATAAGTCAAAAGTCTTCTCCTTTATTCTTTTGTTTCAGAGCGTCTCAGCTCCTTCAGGAAAATATGACGTCACACAGCTGCGTCTCCTATAAAATCATCCTGAGCCTGAAAATGACGTCAGACTGTCACAAACTAAACAAGCAACATTTTATTTCAACATATTCCTTCTCATTGGTTGTGTTCTTTCACTAATTAACAGATTTAAATTGTCTATATGTGTCTTATTCTGTGACAGACAGTCGCTGCTATAGATCTATAATCAAATAATAAAACACTGGAGCAGTTATCAGCTGTTCCAGGTATCACTATGTGGAAATTATTAAGTGACAGTGTAACGTGTTAATTAATTGTACATGAATTTCAAGTTTAAACTTTATAGATTGAACTGTTAGTTAATAATTTCTACATCATATTTTGATCACTGACTTCTTCATATTTGACAGTTGAGGTGATGTCCGTCATGAGTAGTTGTCGTCTCCTCAAAATGACGCTGGAGTGAATGAGAATTAAAACTCTCTCATCCTCACTGAGAGGAGCTGAGACACGAGGAAGAGACGTAAGAGAGGGAAGTGAGGAGACACATTAGTGTAAAGAAAAACACCTACAGTGAACTGCAGCTGGGAAAGAATCATAGCTGCATAAATATCTTGGCTGCATCCAAAGAGAGACAGTTTCTAATGTGTCTAAAATTTGCTAAGTTGTACTTTATGATTTTAACCGTTTTTTTAACATGTTTCTTAAAGTTCAAATTTGGATCCAGTGTCACACCAAGATATTTAAAATCAGTAACTATGTCGATTTTTTCACCTTTGATGAGAATATCAGCGTTATGAGGTTGTACCATGGTCTTAGAGAAAAACATACCTTTTGTCTTGTTTACATTTAGACTCAGACATGATTGATCAAGCCAATGTGTGATCCTTTCCAATGCAATTGTTAGCTTAGCAGCAGCTAACTCAGCTGTTTTTGCATGTGTGTACACAACGGTGTCATCTGCATACATTTGTAGTTCTGCATCATGACACTGTTGAGGGAGATCATTAATATATAGGCTAAATAATAGGAGACCTAACACTGACCCTTGTGGAACACCCATTGTGCACTTCATGTTACTGGACAGTGTGAACCAACACATTGTCTCCTTAGTGCAGCATCTCTAGATTTCATTAGTTTCCACAAATGTCCATTAAACCATTAAACAGTAAATTGTTTTTATTTTTAGATTTTATCTGTATCCTCACATTAAATCTTTCTCTCACAGAGTTGATTGTGTGAGTAAAAGTATCACAGCCATAGTCCAGATCATCAGAGGACAGAACATCATCCCAATTCAAGCTGTTCATTTCATTGGTAAATTCTTCTTGCTTAGCTCTGGGTATGCATTGAAGGATCATTGTCTTAGTTGCTGTGGTCTTAAATCTACTTTTAGTCAGTTTAATTGATTAGATTAGATTATCCTTTACATTTACAAATGTAATATTAGATACATAGATGTCTGGTGAACAACATGTATCTGAACATATTAAAATGAAAATATTTTCTACATAAACAGTCCCGTTTCATGCTGAATATATTTTAATAATGAAACCCTCTGGGCTCTCCTCCCTCTCTGACCCTCTGTGGTTATTTCCTGGTTAAAGTCGTTTCCTGTGATTTATGATTCAGAGGATTTTCTGCATCTTCTTTCTTCGTCTTTCTCCGACTGTTTCAGTGTTTCAGACCTCCTCCTCTTTGCTGTCGCCGTTAGTTTCATGTGACTGTAAGAAGCAGAGAAGTTAAAACATTTATGACGCTTCAAAAACTCTGATCTGTTCATGTTCCATCTGTGCTGAAGTCAGTCTGAAGTTGGTCGTGCGTTTCATAAAGTCTGTTCACTTTTTAAAAATACTTCAGTAAAATACAGTTAAAAGACATGAATGCACCTCCTCTGTGAAACATCTTTTACAGTTCAGAGTTGGAATCATTTTGGAGATATTTTAATGGTTAAAGTTAAAAAACAAAACAAAAACACACAAATCATAAACTGTTAACATGCAAAACCATCCATACATGATATATAAATATATAATCTTCTGATAGTCCAGTTATGAGAATTAAAATGGTGAAAGTATTTTTAAAATATTATTAGGCTACTTGAATAACTTGTTCACTCCATCAGTGACAGAGTGTCAGAGAGGAGTTACAGGAAGCCGTTTTGTTGTGATCTGATCAGATCAACATGCAGCAGCAGGATGTGAGCTGAGTGTGTTTCAGGTTTATTATGACACAGAGACACAGAGAGTATTTATGTTTTATCCTAGTATTTAAAACCCTTGTTGTTGTGTTTTAGTACTTGTATATGTCAGCAGGGTCTACATGTCCTGTACATATGATAGAACTGCAGTATGCACCCAGAGCTGCACAGTTAATCAAAATGTTATTGATATCACAATATGGATAAGTTCAATATCCAAATCACAGCAGCTTTTTGTTACAGGTTAAATGTGACAGTATATCTTTATAAATGAGGTATTATTGGTCTACAAATCATAAGACATAAAAGAACTTGATGGTTTGGATTCCTGCAAAAATCACATCATTCTCATTTTACTAGTTTTTTTCCAGTTAAAATTAAAATGATGATGCAAAAATGATCACTCCACTAAAACTGCAAATATTATTGCAAAATATACTATTTACTATTCAAAGTGTCACTGAAAATTCGCCACTGGGTGGCACTGGTGCTACGTGTGCTGTATAATAATTAAACCTAAATATATATATTTCAGCTATAGTTTGTTAGACCATTTTGATCAGCATTACTTTGTGATTAATAATATATAGGTTACAAAATGGTTATATACTTCATAAACATTGAATCAAACTTCTGGCTTTAAGGAACACATTACATAGTTGCTTTTAAGTTTGTGTCATAAATGTATTTTTCCTCGACACAGATGGGAAGTCTCTGGTGGTGGAATGGGAGGAGACTATCCTGTGGAGAGTCAAAACTGACACTTTAAGGTGGAGAAAGCGTTCTCACTTTACCTTTGAAGGCATTTCCAAACCAAAGTTGAATATACATCCATTATCTTGAGGTGGGAGGTTATCACTGATGAGCCCAGACCTCCTTTGGGCTTTCACAGAGAAAAGCAAAAAAAAGAAGGGAGAAGTACTGGTTTTCCTACACCCCTATTGGTCCGGGTGTGATTTAACCATTCACAAGTACTGCCAAAGAGTCCTAAATGATGGGAGGTCTCCTTTAATCTCATCCTGTGTCATCCACAAATTATCATATTTTAATGTAAAACATCTTATTGGTGAAACAGTCATATCGTATCATCACGTGCATTACAAAATCAAGCAGCAAAATAAGGTAACATGACAGTCTGTCTGACAGTTGAAACAGAGGTGAAGGTGGTTAGATTAAATGTCACATCAGCTTTTAGATGTGAGAAGCTACAATATGTCTTTCAGGTGCAAGATGAGCTGCACAACCAGCACGTACTGAAAACCGTCTGAAAACTGTCATTTAAGGGTTAGAGCACATGTTGCTTCTTTATCAAAAAACAATCTTAAATTATTATTAATATTATGATATTATCAAAACAGAACTAAAACAAAGAGGAGTGAGTATATATAAAAGGAGAAGGATGTCATCACAAACAGCATCTTAATTTCAGTTAAACAACACTCTCATATAACTTATTTTCTCATATATCTTATTTTATTTAGTGATTTGTGGTCAGAGATGTAAACACAGTGTTATCTCAGTCTCAGGTCTCCAGCAGTCAAACTAAATATGATTTTCAGTGTTAACAATACAGATATTTACAGGAAGGACACATTTATAATCATTTTGTAAGATTTGTGGCACAAAGATATATTTAATTATAACGTAATCTAAATGTGTGTAAATAAATAACATTTGATAGTTTTATAGTTTGTTATTTTGTCTGAATACCAGAATTCATTGTGCTGCTGAAACCAAACCTACAACATCTGCTGTGGTCGTTATTTTTAACAGTAACTTCCTGTTTTCCACAGTTCATCCTGTTCTAACAGAGCAGGAAGCAGCGCTGCAGGAGTCACAGTCTGATCAGTAATTCAGATTGAAGAATCAGAAGAAACGACCTCACAGCGATCAGATTGAACAGGTAAGAAGCAGAACAGTGTTTGTTTCATCAGATTGTGTTTGATGTTGTTGTTTTGCAGGAATAAGACGACCTGAAGGTTTTACTATGAACAGAGATTAGTGGGTTAGTGAGGTATGTTGAACCTGCAGGATTTCAATGTCACAAAGGTGTCTCTCTTTTAACCTGCTACATCACCATGGTAACGCTCTGTTAAGCTGCTACATCACCATGGTAACGCTCTGTTAACCTGCTACATCACCATGGTAACTCTCTGTTAACCTCTACATCACCATGGTAACTCTCTGTTAACCTGCTACATCACCATGGTAACTCTCTTTTAACCTGCTAGATCACCATGGTAACTCTCTTTTAACCTGCTACATCACCATGGTAACTCTCTGTTAACCTGCTACATCACCATGGTAACTCTCTGTTAACCTGCTAGATCACCATGGTAACTCTCTTTTAACCTGCTACATCACCATGGTAACTCTCTTTTAACCTGCTACATCACCATGGTAACTTATGCTACAAACGTAACCTGGTCTGGAGCAGGTTATGTTCTGAGTTTCGGCTTAAATAAAAAGCGCTGTCCCTTCACTAACCACCTGATTTGCTGCCAAGTCTGTTTAACACTGCTGATACTGCAGCTATTAGAACACCAATTAGAATATTTGTTGATTTGATGTCATATTGTAAATGTGTAATGAGGTTAGGGTTACTGTGGGATGGGATTCTGTTACAATATATCAAACTGTATTTCAAATTGTAAAAGACAAACTGATAAAAATCTAAAAACTAATGAAAAAATACTTTGAACAAAATATAACAATAATAACAAAATTGATTAGTCTATTGGTATTCATCACAGATAATATTCAATCTATAATATTAATATTTCACTTTGATTTGGCCAGAATCTAAAGTGATTTCCACTGATCCTTCATTATGGGAGTCAGACCTGAATATTTAAATCTGCTGCATCAAGTTTAAAGTTTAAGAGCTCTGGATGTGGGAGGCACAGAGAGGTAAAATAAATATATAAACTAATTATGAATGAGTTTTTTAATTAATGAATTCACACGATCAGCAATTTTCTACCAGCATTCCTCTCTCGCCTTATTTGCAGCAACAGTGTTGCTTTTTGCTGTGATAATGTATTTATATTATTCACAGCTCTCCATTATAATGACCTGTTCCTCCTGACTGAAGCAGGCAGCACTCAATCGGTCCGTTTTGTGCATAAAGAGTCAAATGATGCGTCAAATGCCCCATTTAATGGAGATGCACACAGAGCCTGAAGCAGAAAGCCTGAGTTAACAAAGAAAGTTCATATCTACCGTTGTGATATTGATTGGGACAGTGTGCAGTTTTAAACATTAAAGATACACTGGAGTTAGCTCAAAGCTAATTTACATCTTTAGTCCCCCACAATCCAAACATACAACATCACAACAACAAACAGTACAAAGCAAAAAAACACACAGAACAAACCATACAAAATACAAAATACAAAATACAAAGCTACACACAACAGCACATCACATACACCCACAATGTCAATCAGAAATTAATAATGTAAACTTATCAAATTAAAAGCCAGACTACCTGCACTAATGAGAAGACCATAGATGGAGTTTAGCCTCAGTGGTCACACAGCTGATTGGTCTTTAGTAGATTTTTTAATTTGGCCTTGAATGTATTGATTGAACTGCAGCTCTTCATATCATCAGGTAGGACGTTCACTGAGTTGTGGTTTTCACAGAGAAAACTGACTGTCCAAATGCAGTGTGATGAAATGGTTCAATAATGTATAGAGGATATTCTGGAGGATCTAATAGAACTTACTGAGCGAGTGAACACAAAGTCACATAGTGGAGGAGGACAAACCATTTAACATTTATAAACTAGGCACAAATTAGAGAATAATCTAAAATTGTCAAAGCTCAGTAAATTGTATTATTGTGAGTGTCAGAGAGGAGTTACAGGAAGCCATTTTGTAGTGATCTGATCAACATGCAGCAGCAGGATGTGTGATGGCTGAGTGTGATTGTGACTCCCCTCCTCCCCTTCCTTCCTCTCTGTTTGGGTGTTTGAACTATTTTACTTTTGTTTTCTTCACCGTCATGTCGCAGATATTCTTCTCCGTATGGTAAGGTCATAACTGACAGTTTTCAGTGTTTAATGACTCCTCTCTGCTCTCACTGTTAGTTTAATGAGTCGCTCGGTTGTTGAAAGTGTTTGTGTGAATATCTTGTGTTTGTCTTCAGATCAGATCTGTTAACAGTTTGTGTTCAGGATCAATAACTGCTCCAACAGCAGGAGAGATGATGGTGACATATAGTAATGTGTGAATGTGTTGCTTTTCAATGTTAATGATGATCCATCAACAACTTTGATGTTTTCATGTTTTATATTGTTGCAGATGTGTTTCTCTGTGCTGAAGTCAGTCTGAAGTTGGTTATCTGACTCCTTTAACCAATCAGAGGGAGTTTTTAGGGAGCGTCAATAACTGACTTGTCATCATACAACAGGTAGGAAATTATTATTGAAAATAGTCTAATGTTTTATTTCTATTTGTTGTTAATATTATTATTAATTCCTGCAACAGACTATCCACTGGATCAGGCTCAATGTGGATTGGTCTTTAAGCTGAATGACTGAAATTTTTGTCAGTTGACTTAAAATTAATGTTTAATGATACATATACAAAAGCAAAAAACAAGTGTGAAGTTTAATCATAAATTCTTACTGTTAACCAGCACTCATTACCTTTCCCAAACTTAAATAACTTCTTGATAGAATTTAAATTGTATATGGATTCTTTAAAGTGAAGCAAACTTAGCTCCCAAAAATTGTGTTTGACTGTAAAAAGCAATTATCAAACATGACAAAAAGTAAAGTTTATATAGACACCAAATGAGTTGCATCATGCTGACGTCATTATATGAACAATTCATGGCAGGACTTGATACATAATCAAGATAAAACACATTATCAGTGTCTGAAATAATCACAAAAACACTCACATAATCCCACACATCTATACAAAAATATAAATACATAGAAATATGATTAAAAAAATAACATTTACAACAACAAATATATAAAAATATATATTTGTTATAAAATATAGATTACTTAGAAGAGAGATACAGAGAGACTGTAGAAAATAATATCATACACCACCATCAACAACAACAAAGTGATGCTTGAGTTTTGACTTCAGACTGTTTTCTTCTCCACAGACGTTGGAAGTGAGTGAAGTTGTTCCTGAAATCCTGCACAGCAGAGACCAGAATCTCCTGATCCCAGCTGTGTGTCCGTAGAGATCAATAGGACCATGGACTCATCTCTTCTTTCCAAAACACATGGAGAGTAAGTCAAGATAATGTCACTGTATTGTTTAGGCTTTTGAACATTTGCTGATGAGGGGAAGCTGAAGCAGCAGACAGTATCAGGAGACCAGAAGCACTGCAGATTCTGTGCTCACAGAAGGAGCACGAGGAGAACATGTCTCCATGTCTCTGATGGAGGTCACTGAGGGGGAGTTAAAAACAAGGAGTTGATGAGATACACTCTGAGATGCTGAAGTTTCTGGACATTGTGGGGCTGTCTTGGCTGACAGAGAAGGGGGTCCAGAGGATATGATCTAAATATTGAGGTATCACACTGCTCAACTTCTCTGGAAAGTTTATGCTGGATGCTGGAAAGGTGGCAGATCGTTCAAACTCATATTGAGGTTATCATAATAAATATTTGGACCTTAGTTGGAAAAAGTTTCAGATGAGCTCAAGAAAAAGCTTCTCATTTGGAGTCAAAAAAGGATCATCAGGAGTCAGAGTTCTGAGCAGCAAAATGTACTTTAATGCCAGCAAAAAAGGAGAACAATATATAGCACACAGGGCTCACCACATATGTTCTGAGTTCCTAGCCAGGGCATGGTCTGTTATACCATTTGGGTCTCCATAGGTCACACCCTTTGTCCAACCTCTTTATACTCATTACACCATTATAATTTCCTTACATCATCTGTTGCAGACCCAAAATCTCTAAAATAGGTTTTGGGCTGAATCCAGTCATGCTCTTTTCCTTTTTTATAACTGTTTAGGGTCACTTTACACCATTATGGCCAAATCTTCTCCTGGCTTTATCTTTCTTATAAGTTACTCTTGCCATTTTACACCCTTATTTCTTAATCCTTTCTTGAGGTTTTTTTTTTTTTAAAGTGAAGTTTAATACAAAAGGTGACGTTAAATATAAACACAATATTTTGTCTGGTGCTCTGGGTGTGATTACTTTTAACATATTCTGTGCCAATATATTAATCACAAGTTTTCTGTGATGTATACATACAATATAATAATAATTCAATACACTTCTGCTTAATGTTTATCATCTTAACAGTAATCATTTGCATTGCATTGTGTCTTTCTCTCAGCACATCAGAAGTCTTATAAAATTACACCACAAGGTGAAGTGATGGGGATTCTGTCCTGGTCCTGGATTTGGGGATGCTGGAAGTCAGTCAGAGTTGGGGGTGCTGAGAGAAAGTTTATTTTATCATTTATATCATTATTTTAAATGCTGTGCAACATTCATGACTTTTGTATTAATCTGAATGGCCAAAGACATTTTACACCAGTTTTATACTATTTTACACACAACAGACAACAAACTTAAATACCAACATGCTGTATGTCAAAGCAGCGTAGCAGCATATTCAGCTATGGACAGTTCACACACAGGATGCAGGTTTATTCCTAATCAGAAGATGATTTATTGTAGATAGAGCCACAACCACGTTATACGGTACAGGTAACAATACAACAAGGCACTTGAAATTTATAACACACACACACACACACACACACACACACACACACACACACACACATACATACACACACACACACATACACACACACACACATACACACACACACACACACATACACACACATACACACACACACATACACACACACACACACACACACACACACACACACACATACACACACATACACACACACACACACACACACACACACACACACAGCAACCAAAAACATTAACAAGTAACTCTGAACAGGCTGTAGGCAGTGCTTTACAAACAGGCTTTCATTGATAACTACACTCTAAAACACAACTCTACACTACAGAGACGTCCTCTTGCTCTCATTTGAAGCATGTTGCACTACCAGATCTGTGACAGAAACAAGAAATAACGTAACTTACTAAATGATATAATCAATTCATTCATACGCCCTGTAACTGGTGAGACAGGAAATTATCTGCAACAGCAACATAACTAATCATCCAGTAGCACCATCACACCAAGTTTAAAGCAATGAACACACAAAGCATCTGAAATTTACAGCAAACCACTACATAATATAAATATTGTAACCCAGACCAAAGTGAGCCTGCATGGCAGCAGGAAACATAATAAAAACACATCTATTATTGGTCATTAATATTCATGATACTTCACATCTAGCTACGTCACGTCCTCTGCGTTTGTGCATCAGATAAACAGAAAATACATTGAATGTTCTAAAATGAAATGAAATATCATAAAAAGAAAATAACAAAGGCTGGATTTTAACCATTGAACAAACCAAGTTTTATAGACTGCATACACTAAAATGCTACTCTGGATCAGTGGACCAGCTGTTTACCCTTTCAAGGATCCTGGAGGGAGGGATCATGAGAGTCTGTCCGTCTGCTCTGCAGGTGTTTTGTAGAACTGTAGTGTTTTTACATTGTGTGGTCGTCATACTGAGTCAGGCCATGATCAGTTACGAGTAGTCGAGTCCTGCTGGCACAGTTCAAGTATGTTTCCACTGCACACAGCATGGCAGGGTAAAAGACGTTGTTCACCTTGATGATGTGTTTTGTCAACAATCAGCTCAGCTACCAATCAGGATCACAGCAGCACAACTCAGACAAAAAAGGCCTCCAGCTACATGCTGTTTGTCAAGCATATAGTTGTGAGCACAGTGCAGTCATTGAAGACAACCCAGATCAATGTTTTTAATTTTTTCATGTTGACTTTAGCAGTTTAACAGCAAGAGGACAATGTTAGAGAAATATTAGTCAAGTCAAGTCAGTTTTATTTATATAGCACCAAGGGCACTTTTCACATAGTATAAATAATAATAATAATAATAGCAGCAGCAGTGGGCATCAAGCTGGACAGCAGTCGGTCTGTAGCTGAAGGTTTCCTGCGAGACGAGAAAGCACAAAACCCCGCTGAAAAAGCCAAATTAGTAACATGCATTGATGTTACATGAATACATACAGATGGAGAGGAGGAGGAGGAGAGAGGAGCTCAGTGCATCATGGGAAGTCCCCCAGCAGTCTAGGCCTATAGCAGCATAACTAAGGGCTGATCCAAGGTGAGCCTGGTCAGCCCTAACTATAAGCTTTATCAAAAAGGAAAGTTTTAAGCCTACTCTTAAACATAGAGAGGGTGTCTGCACCCCGGACTGAATCTGGAAGATGGTTCCACAGGAGAGGAGCCTGATAGCTGAAGGCTCTGCCTCCCATTCTACTTTTAAAGACTGTAGGAACCACCAGTAAGCTGCATACTGGGAGCGCAGTGTTCTAGTGGGATAATACGATACTATGAGCTCATTAAGATATGATGGTGTCTGACCATTAGGAGCTTTGTAGATGAGGAGAAGGATTTTAAATTCTATTCTTGATTTTACAGGAAGCCAATGTAGCAAAGCTAAAATGGGAGAAATGTGATCTCTTCTTCTAGTTTTAGTCAATACACGTGCAGCTGCATTCTGGACCAGCTGGAGAGTCTTTAGAGACTTGACCTTATTCATATTCTACAATCACAGATGTCACAGCTGCAGTATTTATACTCCACTGTACTATTATTCATTTATTAAACCAGCCACTACTGTAGGCATGTATATGATTAGAAATGTGTTTAATTTGTCAGTTTGATGAGAAAAGAACATGTTGATTGAATCACTACTTTTTCTACAGGACATATGAGAACATCATCTCCAAAAGTTCTCTGATCTCTTCAGGATCTCCTGCTGTCTACCAGCTGAGACCAGAGAAAGAGAAGTTTGGAACTCTGATAAGAAAAACTGTTGGTGAGAAAAACCTGAACAAGAAAAACAAAACCATCTTACTTGTAGGTGAAACAGGAACAGGAAAATCTACTCTGATCAACGCTCTGTTCAACTACACCATGGGAGTGAAGTTTGAGGACAACATCTGGTTTGAGATCGTAGAAGAAGAGGAGAAGAGAAGTCAGTCAGTGAGTCAGACATCAGATGTGATCGTGTACCAGATCTTTGGTTTTGAAGGTAAAACTCTGCCCTTCTCTCTGACCATCATCGATACTCCTGGATACGGAAGCACAGAAGGGAATGAACATGATGACATCATCAGTGAAAGATTATTTGACTTGTTCCGCTCTGAAGATGGAGTTCATGAAATTGATGCAGTGGGTCTGGTGCTGAAGGCGAGTGTGAATCGACTGAGTGACCGACTGAAGTACATCTTTGATTCAGTGACGTCTCTGTTTGGAAAAGACATTGAGAAGAACATTGTCACTCTCATCACACACTCAGATGGAATAACACCTGAAAATGCTCTGAAAGCTCTTGAAGATGCAAACATTAAATGTGCCAAAAATGAGAAGAATCAGCTCGTTCACTTCCTGTTTAATAACAACCAGACCACACAGAGAACAGAAGAAACAGAGTTTGTTTTAGAGAACGCATGGAGGGTAACAGAGAGAGGAATGAAACGATTCACAGACTTCCTGGAAAAATCTAGACCTCAACAGCTGATAACAACAGTTGAAGTGATGAAAGCACGCATCAGAATAACAGCCTGCATCCATAACCTGCAAGACAGAATCCAGCTGATTGAACTAAAACAGAACGAGGCCCAACAGACTGAAGAAGCTCTGAAGAAACATGAACAAGAGATGAAGAAGAATGAAGAGTTCACTGTAGAAGTTGATGAGGTCTACAAAGAGAAAGAGCCTCTTGATGGAGGGATGAGGTGGTTGTTTTTTTATGAAGGAGCTGTCACCTGTAACATCTGTGAAGAGAACTGTCACTTTTCTGGATGCACAATGGCCTGGAGTCCTGCACACTGTGAGGTCATGAAAAGAGGTCGCTGTACTGTTTGTACAAGGAAGTGTCCTGCATCAGATCATGTGAAAGAAAAGTGGATCTATGTGAACAAGACCAGGAGAGTTAAGAAGACCTTTGAAGATGTGAAAGAGAAGTATGAAAAGAATAAGGTAGATCATGAGCAGAAGAAGAGCCTTCTGGAAAATCTTCAAACAGAGATGGAAAAACTGAAAGCAGAGAAGATTCAGCTGCTTACAGAGGCCTACCAACATGTGGAGCAACTAGAGCAGATCGCTCTGAATGTTAATTCATTGTCCACTCATGTCCACTTGGACTTCCTGATTGAGAAGATGAAGGAGATCAGAGCCACAGAGAAGGTCAAGAAGCTGGAGGAGATCAAAAAACAAATGGATGAAAAAAACAAAGCAGGGCTGCGATATATGTTTGGTAAACTAACAGCAGCTGGTAAAGCAGTTAAAGATAAAGTGATGTAGATGAACAACATCAGACAGCTGTGTAGACAACAAGCTCCACACTGTTCATATAAATGTTTAAACATCACAAACATTATTTCATTTTAATCTTATTAAGTGTGATGTTGATAATTGTAATTTTTTTTTCAGACACATAATCATCTTTTAAATTTTAAATTGTGTGATTCTTGGAAACCGCCTCCTCTGTGATGTATAACTGTTCATTTAGTTTAATGTTTAATTATCATTTGTTGATCCACTTCAGTGAAAGTAAAGCCAGAGTTTATCTTATAGTGACAGCAGCTGTTGGTTTTCTTGTTATGGATTCTCACATCAATCACTCTCATAGTTCAGCCTCTTTTCTGCTCTCAGCTTCATCAGATCAAAACTCTTCATCAGTGTGTTCAGCTGCACTTCAGTAACCAGTTTACAGTCGACTCTCTGCACTCAGCTGATTTCTGTCCTGTCATGTAAACCAGAAACCTGGTTTCTGTATCACAGTAGAGGATTACAGAAACCTGAGGTTCCTCGATCCTCACTTGAACTGGAAGTCGTTCTGCTCCGCCATCTTGCAGGTCGTCCCAAAGCTCTTATTCCTGCTCTGAGGAGCCATGAGTGAAGATACACAAGAGCCTTCACGTCTTTTACCGACCGACACGCCTCCTTATTGGAAAGCTGATCAGTAGGCTTGTTTCAGATGAACTGCTCCTTTCTTGTAAAGTGGAGGGATCAGGCGGCAGCATCAGCAGGAAGCGACAAAAGCTGCAGTCAAGTCAGACAGTTTCCAGCAGCTTTCAAAGAATCTACAGGAAGTCACAGAAATATTTACATCCTGTTAGATCTGATCCTGATTTAATAAAATGTTATCAGATCAATCTACTCAAGCTCAGCTGATCAATCACTAACATTGTTTTAATGCTGATCTGTATGATAGAATATAAACTGTTAAAATGACCTATAATCAATAATCAAAACAACATTTATTCTGTAATCTCCAATATTAGACTATTAAATTATTTTACATAGAAATGTAACTGTTGCAGCAAGCGGATCACTACCTGCTGGTCAACATGCCGACTGTAATCAGCTGATGTCACACTAATCAAACTCATTCACATCTCATTGATGAAAGACAGAAATTCTAATAAAATGAAATTATTATTTTTTTCTATGTAATTTAGTTTTTGGGAGAGATCTTTGTATAAGCTTTTATCTTCTTATCTCTCCTGCACAGATGTTTATTTACTTTAAATGAATGAATAGTTGAGTTTATGCAGGTAAAAGTGTGTTTGTTACCTACATGTGAATGTCTCTGTGCACATATCAAATGTTTCAATATTGTATAAAAACACTATTTTATGATGCACAAACAAATAAAGTGAAACACAAATCAAACCAACTCAAATTGTAAGCAGAAATAGACATTATATCATTTATCTGTCAAATATTCACATCAATAATTAAATAATGATATAATCTTCATATTGTGTCTGTTGTAATTTTTGGTTATTGAATGTTTTCTGTCTCTTTGGATGATAAAAGTTGTCATCAACACATCTGAATTCTTAGTAGAAGATCAGACAACTGAAATCCAAAATGAAGATAAAACATCATGTTGTTGATCAAACTCCTGAACCAATCAGCTCTTTGATCAGGTGACAGCCAGGCGTCTCCCATCATGCCCTGATCCTTGCAGTCAGTGGAGAACAGCTGCGGCCAACTTGATCTCGTCAGGTTGTTGTTGCCCACGTGTGCTTGATGTCAGAGCAAGTTGGGATCAAGTCAAACACAAATCCAACTGGCAAGAGTTTTACTGTCTAAAGCTGAAGGAACATCCAGATCTGTCTGTGTGTCCTTAACATTGGAAAACCTACTGAAATATACAAAACAAAGATAAGATTTAATTTAATTTAATTTGAAGGAACAAATGTCATTATTAAGAAATGACATCTTATGCAACATAAAAAGAAATGGTGGTCTGGAGGTACTACGTTTTGAAAGATTAAATAATAATTTCAAAGTGAAATGAGTAACTAATTGTAAATCATTACTAACAATTATGTAGAAATTAATTGGCAGAAAATGGTTAGTTGGGGACAAATTTTGTCTTAGTAACAAAGTTAAAGAGGTTTCCTTTTGCATTGAATATATCCAGCAAAAAAGACATTAGAAAGATTTAGAATTAATATTGAATATTTTGCAATTTCTGTGGACTAGAAGAAGAAACAATGTGTCATTTGTTTTAAAACTGTATGTTTACTATAATATTTTGGGTTAATGTTCAGCATTATATAAGAAGAAAACTCGGCAAACAATCCAATTTAAGTATAAAGACATTTTTATATGTTTTGAAGGCAATGAGACGGAAAAAGATATTATATTTTTTGTGCTTTTAATTTTATCACAAGATTTATTCTTTTTACCTTTGAAGAGAGTTACGTCTAATCTTTTCCGAAAAACATTACAATCGCGTTTGTATCAGAAATGTAATATCTAAAGTGTAAAAAACACGTCGCATGTTATTTTAATGTTCACAAACAAAGCTGCACTACACACGTAATTTTGCTGCAATTAGAAAACAACTTTAGAAGTGGTAGGAACTATTTTAAAAACACCCAGTGAGAGACCGGAACTCGTGTCGGACCACTTCCTGTCCTGTGTGAGGTCACAATGCTCGCCCTGAGACGGTTTCAGCGGATAAAAGCTGTTTTTTCACAACATGGAAACGCAAGTAAGACACTTTAACATCACTGTAAACACGTTACAGAGTTTATTAAGTGTAAAAGACTGTTTTTATAAATTAAATTCAGTGTTTTCTGTTAAACTACGGATTGTGATGCTAATGCTAATGCTAACATTAACCAGCAGATGTTATGACTATAATTTTCTCTGCAGGTTTAAGAAGTTTGACGTCTTCAAATGTAGAACAACAGAAAGATGACGTGGTGGGTATTGTATACTATTAATGATAATACATTATTATTATTAATTACAGAAGTATATCAGTGTTAACAGGTTTAACGCAATAACACAATATTATTTTCTCTTTAAGCTGGTAAAGATTGAAAACCCGTTCAAAGAACCACAGAGAGGATGCATCCTCTGCAGCGTCACAGTGGACTTCAAAAATATTCAGGTGAGTAAAGTAGAGATGCAACTAACGATTATTTTCATTATCGATTATTCTTCCGAGTATTTCCTCAATTCATCGTTTGATCTGTAAAATGTCAGAAAATAATGAAAAATAATAAAAGTTTGTCAGAGTCGAAGGTGACGTCTTGTTTTGTTTGATCAACAGTCAAGAACTTATAGATATTTATTATCACGTTTGACAAAGAAAAATATTCGAGAAGCTGAAGAAGACATCTGCTGCTAAACTCTCCATATTGCACTTGTATGGTTGAATTAAAGCAGTGATCAGACAAACAAAACACACAAGTGGTTTTACTGCAGAGCTTTGATTATTGTTAATTTGTTCAGTAAGATCCACATCATTAAAAACAGTCAGGCTCCAGACTGTTGTTTTAAGACTAGATGATTAAAATGAAATTGTCCTTTTTAATTGAGCTTCAGAATTGAAATTACTGTCAGATTACTGAGTTTCCTCCAGATTCGTAGCTACAGATGTGAAGTTAATGTTCACTGACGTGAGGTTTTCTCTTTTCCTGATAACAGAAATCTGTTTCATCCTTTGATCAATCCTGTCACTGACCTGTGAATGTCTCACATTCATGTCTCAGATCATCAGATCAAACAGAGACGCTGGTGCAGAGTTTGCTGTCATCCTGTGGATCAATTAGAGCTGCAACGATTAATCGATTAGCCTGTCGACTAAAAAAATAATCAGCAGCTATTAATGACAATCAAATCATTTTTTAAAAGCAAAAAAGCCAAATACTATACTATACTAATAATCACTGCTTTCAGATCCTCGAATGTGAAGATTTGAAGCTTCTCTTTGTCGTTGGACTGTTGATCAGACAAAACAAGACATTTGAAGACGTCACTTTGGGCTTTAAAGACGTTATAACGAGCATTTTTCAGGATTTTCTGACATTTTATAAACAAAATGATTAGTTGAGAAACTAATCAGGTGTTGTGACTGATATAAGCAGGTAAATGAGTATTTCTCCCACACCTGTGGCTCCTGTATGTGTCATCGTTGGTTATGAAAACTAATTAATCAATATATTTACTGTAAACTGTCTTCTATCTTTCTCACAGCTGCTGTCTCAGTTCATCTCACCTCATACGGGCAGAATATACGGCCGACACATCACAGGTGAGCAGCTGGACGACATTAAACAACTTTACACTGAATCATCTCATGTTTTCATTCTAACCTGCTGCTAAATGAGACATTATGAAATAATAATACAGACAAAATATGTAATATAAACATGAAACTGTGAAATAATTCAAAACATGTAAAAAAAAAAGGTTTTATGTCAATACATAAGTTTATTTCAAGATCAGTTATTTATTTTTAAGCCGTTTTCATTCATGTTGTCTGTCAACAGAGCTGCAAAGATTAATTGATTAATTGTTTAGATGACTGAAATAAAATGAATCATTAATCACTGCAGTTCTGCTGATACTGTTAATTACACTTAATGCAGGTTTTTATGTTTATTCTTTTGGGTTTGTGGTTTATTTCAGTTATTTAAGTTGTTTATTGTCTGTTAATATTTTTTGTCAATTAAAATACACTAGAGCTGAAACAATCAGTCAATTAATTATTAAGTGAATTGGCAGAAAATAATAATTTTTGTAAATTTTGATAATTAATTCTTAACAAAACAATTTCAACTAAAAAAGCCAAAAGTGTCCTGGTTCCAGCTTCTAAACTGTTTTGTTTCACTATAAACTGAATATTTCTGTTTTTTGGTCAAACAAAACAAAACATTTAATGTTATTTAACCATTTTATAATCATTTATACTAATCGATTGATCGAGAGTAAATTAATCAGTAATGAAAATAATTACCTGAAACAGACGTGTGATTGGCTGATGCTTCAGTCTGAATGAGTGTGTAATTATTTCACAGCAGTAGTTTGAAACATTTATTAGATTATTTCAGTTTCATGGTTTTACATTTTGTATATTTATTTATTGATGATTAATATTGATCACGTCGGGTCTCCGTACTTGTCAGCAGTGTTTTGATAATTTGTGAAACAGAATAAAAACTTGTTTCATTCTTGTGTTTTCAGGCTTGTGTGGGAGAAAACAGAAGGAAGTCTCTAAAGCTATAAAGAAAGCTCAGTCGATGGGTACGTTTGCTTGATATCATTCATCTAAATGACGTGTAGAGCAGGTTTAATTAACAGAAGCTGTGTAATGTTACAGGAGTCGCTCATAGTGACAAAACCCACTGAGATTTATCATCAATCCTGCAGCTCTACAGAGACTTTTAGCCTCTTTTAGCTTCAGGTTTCCTGTCTGGTTCAGTCTCAGCGGTTTTCTGATAAACCCGCCGTACACAAAGTCAGAGACTAGCTGGTGAACATAGTGGAGCATTTAGCAGCTAAAGAGCCAGATATTTCCCTCAGGAGTTGGTGGAGAGTAAAAACAGAGATTAAAGAGAGTGAATATTGGACAGAAACACGACTCCACATGAATGATAATGTTGCTCCGTAACTGCTTTTTGTTCACATAATAACTTCATAAGCTGATAATAAGTCAGATGTTTGTGTTTACAGCTTGTTTCTGCTGGTGAAAAACCACAAATAAAGCTTTAACTGAGTAGTTTTATTTACCTGAACATTGAGGCGTCAGGCCAGAAAACGCTCATATGATTTATTTTTGTTACTCATTTGTGACGTTTTTGAAGGTATTTTCATTCTATCATGTTGTTTCAGTCAAGAGGACACGAGTGTTACAGGTTAGCAGGTGAAGTGAAACTATAAAGGACCAAGAATAGATCCCTGAGGAACCCCGCGAGTCATTATTTACAGTCAAACTGATGATGGTGTTGCTCTGTGTCTGCTGGATGTTTGCTAACATCTCAGCCACAACTACTTTATGAACTCATATGTCAGATGTTGTTTACAGCTTGTTCTGTTCAAAACAAGAAGTCAAAAATCTTCAGCTTTAAACAAATGATTTTAATTGCCTTAACTTAACCAAACCTTTACGCCTTAAGAGGTATCAGATCAATAAAAGCTCATATGAATCATTTTTGTAACATTTGAGCTGTTTTTAAAGCACCAACAAACAATCTGCATCTGAGAATATAAACAGAAAATATAAAGGACCGAGATTAGATCCCTGAGGAACACCACCAGTCATTATTATAGCTGGTAACATGTTGTGTTCAGCAGAAAAATCACATCATGCAGTTTTAATTATCTTTGCACAACCTTGAGTGTCTGGTGCAGCTGTAGCCAGGAGAAGAAGTCCATTATACCTGGTAGAAAGCATGGGTTGAGTCTTTCTTTTTATCAGAGGAACATGCAGACATGAACTTCCTGTTTGTCATGACGACAAGAAGTTACAAACTCTTCTCAAACAATCTTAACAAACTCCAACAGTTATAAGGAGCTTTGGAGCAGGAAGTGACTGTTAATGATCAATAAGCTGTTTTTTCTTTAATTTTAATTATTATTATAATTAATTTAATTATTTCTCCGTCCAGGTTTCATGTCGGTGACTCACAAGCATCCGCAGTTTATGAAGGACCCCAACATCTGCGGCGTCAGACATCTGGATTAGTGGATCAATGTGTGAAACTCGTCTCCTGTGTTGAAACTGTAATAATTATTATTATTTGTTAATTAAAACCTCTGATTCTGAGCTGTCGGAGTTTTTCATTCACCTGCAGTTTTACACAAGAAAAGAAAAAAGTTGCTGCTAATCCTCCAATTAAACAAAACAATCAAAAAAACATGAATAAATGGGTGTTAAGTCGCGTCATTTACCTTTATTTGGAGCCTACAGATACAGATATTCAATTAACTGTCACTTATGTCGAATTACAAAAAAAAAATCAAAAAACAATCAAAACATGAATAAATGGGTCTTAAGTCGGGTATGGTAGATGTTATTTCATCCCAGTCTGAACGATTAGTTTCTTTCTCGATTAGTCAATGGAATGTTAAAAAATAGTGAAAAACGCCATTTACCTTTTTTGGAGCCTACAGATACAGATATTCAATTAACTGTCATTTATGTTGATGAAAAACAGCAAATTCTCACATTTAAGAAGCTGGAACGAGATAATTTTTGTTATTTTTGCTTGAAAAATGACGAGTAATTAACAGAATAGTTGCAGATTAATTTTCTGTATATTGACTAATCATTGCAACTCTTCTGTTTTTAAATATCTACGTATATAAATGTGTTTTAGTTCAGTACGGTGGATGTAATCATGTCTCTCTGGAGCCTGGACGGTCGGGACCCTCACAGGGGATGAAAGAGGATTATTCAGGTAGAAAATATTTAAAAAAAAAACAAAATTCTGTTTCACAAAATAAAGTTTGTTTTCCTCAAATCTTATTTTGAAAAATAAACTTTTATTGTGAAATTCTTTAGTCAGTTTAGTTTTAACCTCTTCTGACCTCTAACATGATTCAAACAAAACAACTTAATATATAAAAATCTGCTTCACAAAAATCAGGTTTGTTTTCTGCAAATCTTATTTTGAAAAATAAACTTTTCTTGTGAAATTCTTTAGTCAGTTTAGTTTAAAATAATTCAAACTAAATAATTGTAGAAAGCAGAATCATTCAGTTGTCATAACAACAGTTTGGAAACCAGATGTGATTCAATCTGATTTAAATATTTTAAGTTATTCTGTATATTTATTTCATATATAATCGTTCACTCTAAACATTCAGCTGACTGAATAAACCTGAACTTTAGCAGGTTCTGGGGTCCGTTTCACAAAGCAGGTTTAGTGAAAACTCAGAGTCTGTTAACCCTGAAATGAGGGAAACTCTGAGTTTTCCGTTTCAAAAAGGGAGGTAACTCAAACCAGAGAAAGAGGGATAACTCTAGCCTGTTTCACAGAGAGGGGTAACTTAAGCTCTCGGTCAGTTACCGTAGTAACAGACTCTATGAACCTAACCTGGTCGGGACCAGGTTTTTCTCAATGAACCTCGAGTTTCTCTCAGTCTCCGCCCTCTTTCAGAGCCACACACTCCATTTGATTTCCTCATTCATTCAGTCAGCAGGCGAATTTTGGCGTAGCCTAGTTCTGCTGTCTGTCATTTAAAAAAATCATTAAAAAAATCAGAGTCAGTATATTAGAAGTCCATTAGGCACAGTAGGTGGCGACTTTTTCACTAACATGGCATGTCCTTTTGATAACGATCCCGTGGATGAAGGTGCAGCATTACTGCGCAGAGAATTAAATATTCGTTGAGAGATGGTTATCAGACCGCGCATAGATGTTCTAGCATTTCCAGACAATTATCTTTTTGAGCGGTACCGTTTCACGTCACAGTCCATCATCTACATACAAAACCTAATCCGTCCTTACATTTGCAACATTACTAATCGTAATCATGCTCTCACATCCCAGCAGATATTGTATGTTGCGCTGCGTTTCTTTGCAAACGGAAGTTTTTTGTACAGTGTCGGAGCCAGCCACTGGCCTTCCTCAATTCTGATTTATGGCCAGCTCCTCTGCCTCCGTTAGAGGTGGCGGTGCTAGACCACCACCCGTTTTACGGACATCTGCCTTCTTTCTATTGGCTGAGTAGAAGTCTGTGTTAGTTTAAATAGGATTAATTATTTAACAGAACATGATGTAGATGAGAAGACATTTATGTGTGTGAAACCAGCATTATGTTGGGGATAAAACAACTGCACAGTCAAACAGCCACTTAATATTTACTTTACAATGTAAAAAATGATCAAAGTGAGGTACCCCCATGAGATTATGCCGAGGTCTCACCTGTTTGAACAATGCTTTTATATTTTATCCTAAACTGCTGCCAAGTGCGCTTCTCCCTCGCGGGATTGGACCTAAATAAAATAAATTAATAGGCGACCAATCAAGCAGTTTTCCTCTGTAATATTATTGTGATTGCAAAGGACTACATTTAAACTTACGCATTGACCCGAGCAGCGATGTTCTCCCACGCCGTCTCCCTCTCTTTTGCAGCTGCAGCGGTGTTGCACTTCTTTTTGAAAACATGTTCAAACTCGCCGTATTATCGCATTAAGATTTCTAGCCCTAGTGGGGCGAAAAACGCAGCCCTCCGCTTCCCCGTTGCCATGGTGACTCGTTGAATCGGGGCTCCATTGATGCTGGCTTTTTATAGTTGTGGTGCACGCGCTTAACTCCAGGTGAAACTACTCCGAGTTGAATAAACTGACTCAAATCAGCTGTTCTGGAACCGGAAACTCGGAGTTTCCTATCTCAGAGTAGATCAACTCAGAGTTCAGGATTAGACTCAGAGTTTGTTGAACCTGCTTTGTGAAACGGACCCCTGGTCTAAAGATGTGTTGCTATGACAACAGCTCCAGATCAATTTTAAACTGTTTTTGAGAAACTGAATAATCCAGATGAATTATAGATTATTACTGAACAAACGACTGCAACACATTATTTAAACAAAAGATCTTTATCAGTAAACATTTTAAACAACAATAAACTTCCGCTGTTTATTTTAACTTATTAACTAACGGATTAAAAAACAAGATGGCGTCCAGTTTCCATCAATAACAAACGTATTTTCCACATCAGGATCTACTTTTCCTGCGTTTCCTCTCCCTGCCCGGCGGAGTTTCTTTCAACCTTTTCCTACAGTGAGTCGCGCTGCCGGGACGCGGCGGCGGGGAGGAGGAGGAGGGGGGCGTTTCCTGAGCGGCTGGAGTTTCAGGGTCGGTCGTGTTCGTCGTCGTCGTCGTCGTCGTCTCGGTGACGCAGGAGACGTCCGGTACAGGAAACGCCTCCACGGTTAAAGTCTGAGTGCGGAAGAGAGGCGAGCAGGCGAACAGAGCTCGGACGGCTTCGTGCAGCCGAAGGTTGTTCTTCTGCTCGGCTGGACGAGAATCTGCGTCTGAAGACAAGAAAACAAGTTGAAAAGATCAGATTTAAAACATTATTAAAATGTTAATTAGTAGTAAAACATTTCCTGCATGTTGTCACGTGTGAACGGGAGCAGGGATCAATATATTCAGGGAAATATGTAAAGGGTTGCGTCCGTCTGATGAGAGACGCCGTCACGTGGGGCGAGCGAACCAATCACAAGACCCGACGCGTGGCTGACGTACTTGCGAGTCTGTTTTCAACATGGCGGCCGCATCATAAACTCTATCATACTTCAGCTAAACAGGAAACACTAAAAATATGTTTCTGGAAACATGTGAGGTGAGAAATAGACACAGTAACATAATATTGATCCATATTTGATCAGGTCTGTCTAGAGGGCATCTGTAAGTGTTGCAATGCTGCCATCTGCTGGACGTGACGTGTTACTGACTGCAGCTGCACGTGTGAACAGTGAGAAAGGTTTTCCCAGTAATTTACTGGGAACTATGTGTGAAAGAGGCTTTTGTTGCCAGTTTTTTTTTTGAGTAAGGAACTGATAACATCGGAGGAATATGAATATGAATTACTGATGTTATTGTAGTTTTTATTGTAAAGGATTAATCGATTAATCTAACGAAAGAAAAATAATCAAATATTTCAATAATTGATTTTCTGCTTTATATCATAAACATGTTTGGGTTGAAGATATCTGAATATGTTCTTATATTAATGGACAGTTTTTCATCACTTTTTCACATTTCATAGACTAAACGATTAATCAGTTAATTGAAAAATTAATTAGTAGATCAATAAAGAACAAATTGAGTTCTTTTATATTTTCATGATTTTTACACCTCATGTGTTACAATATGATTATTTATTACGAGCACATTTTAAATATTCTGGACAGTTTGTAACTTTTTCTCTTTTAAATGTTTAATTTCCAAGATGATCACAACAGTAAATAAAAACTTTATTTGACGTTTCTACACGACGGCTGACTGATGATTCACTGTCAGGTCAAAGACACTGAGCACCAGTTCAATACTATTCAATGATTATTAGTTAGTTGCAGAAACAGAAAACAGACACGTCTTAGTTAAACCAATTAAAATGAAGGCAACAGTTCATTATTAATGCAGACACATCTGGATCTCTGATGTTTAGCCACATGTGTGTTTAGTGCTGCAGTTTAATAAAACATTAAAGGGTCATCTATACGTTATCATATTTTCTAAATAAAAAGAGAAACGCTCGTCTTCAGGAACGACGTTCGATAGATCCGTCACTACACGGTTTCTGTTAATCTGTCTGTTATCATACTCGACTATATCTGAGGGTTTGTTGGTCATCTGAGCAGAGAAACAGATAAATCTGATTCTATGTTCTCTGGGATTAAAGACTGTTGCAGAGATACACAAACTGCTCCGTATGTTTCGCTTCTATAACTCAAGAATGTTTGAAAAGAGAAAAATATTTAATGAATAAACTGCTGACGGCTGTTAAAGAGACTCTTAAACCAGGAAATCAGAGGAGAGACTTTAAACGTCCACATTTATAACAATAACAGCAATAAATCATCATAAATGAGTTCACTGTGTAAGAACACATAAACCTGATTTTATTTATCTTGCATGTTACATTAAACACGTTAGTTGAGTTTTAAATGGTCACGATGTCGAACAGCAAAATCTTTTAATACAGAATATAATTTTACCTTTATTTAACAGTTGTACATATTTGTGTTATTTTCATTATTTTATGCTGTTCTCTTATATTTAATACTTGGCTACATAGTATCCATGGTAACGATGCAGCTATAAAGCCCGTTACCGTGGGAACCAGTCAGACCAGGTGAGTGTGTAATGGCAATTTTCATTTTTCGATGTCCTTTCTTTTCCTGTTTTTCCGGTTTGCCATTACTACACAGGTAGGTTAAGTTAGGAGTGATCTTACGCAGATTCAAGAACAGATTTTCCAGTCCGTTGGCTGCCGTTTAGTTTGTTGTTTTATTGAAGTCTTTGTACATGACATGAACATACCGGGTTTCTATCCTGCCAGCTGTAGTGTGCGTCTGTACCCGATCTGGTAAGAACTGTATGTGCTCCACCTGCCTGTGCCTCCCGTTTCCTGTCACCTATGCCCCTAAATATACAACCCTGTGCATCTCATGACCGCCACCCAGTGTCCAAAATAATACTGCAAGTTATAACTAAACAAATGACATGCCAACAATCAACATAAATGGCTCCTACATACCGGCCCCTAATTGTTTTAAGTATATAACAAAACAATTACCAATAAATAATAAAGGTGCCATATCCATTATACATTACATATACAATTTTCAAAAAATGCATCTACTATGTGTTGGCATTTCTTCTTTACTGATTCTTCAATCTTCCCTTTTTTTTTTTCTTGCCGTTTAGGTCTCGGCTTCTTGGAGCAGACATTTCTTTGTTATTGGTCTTTCCAAGATGCTGCTCTTCGTCTGGAGTCGAACTGTGCGCACAAGTCCTTGTGCATCTGGTTTAGTTTCCAGTATTCTGCCCATTAGCCATGAGCCTCGTGGTGCAGTAGAATCAACCACCACGACAATGTCACCTGGAGCAAAGCTTCTTTTCACCTTTGACCACCGTTGTCGTTCTTGGATAAGAGGTAAGTATTCCTGTGTCCACCGTTTCCAAAAGAGATCTGCCATGTATTGCACTTGTCTCCATCTGCGTTTGATGTACAAGTCTTCTTTTACAAAGAGTCCAGGTGGTAGTATTGGCTTAGACTTCAACAGAAGAAGATGGTTTGGTGTGAGTGCTTCCAGATCCATTGGATCATTAGCAGAGATTGCAGATTCCAAGTGAGGTTTTGGCCATTCTCTGTCTGGCTTACAGAGAAAATCTGGTCCCTGGATCCATCTTTTGCAGCTCAAGAAGCGGTCTGCTGTTAGTCCTCTAGAGGCTTCATCTGCAGGATTTTCCTTTGTGTTAACATATCTCCATTGTGATACATCAGTAGCATCCCTTATAAAAGAGGTCCTGTTTGCTACAAATGTTTGGAAGCGTTTGGTTTCATTGTTGATGTATTTAAGCACCGTTGTGCTATCGGTCCAGAAGATGGATTTGTCCAATTGAGGCTGTAATTCCTTTCGCAGCATTGTGTCAACTTTGACAGCTAGGACTGCAGCTGTGAGCTCCATTCGGGGAATCGTTATTTGTTTCAATGGTGCCACTCTGGATTTTCCTATTATGAATGCAACATGCGCTTCTCTGTTATAGTTTTCCAGTCTTATATATGAGGCAGTACCATAGCCACTTTCACTGGCGTCTGAAAAGTGGTGTAGCTGTGCAAATCTGATTTGACCAAAGCTTGTGGGCTTCATGCACCGGTCTACTTTAAACTCTGCCATCTTGTTAAGGTCTGCTAGCCATCCTGTCCACCGATGCAAGAAGGTTTGGGGTATGTTTTCATCCCATCCAAGTTTTTTCTTACAGAGCTCCTGCATAATCAGTTTGGCTGGCAGAGTAAATGGTGCTACAAATCCTAAAGGATCGTATATAGAGCTGACTACGGACAAAATGCCACGTCTGGTGTATGGTCGTTCCTGTGCAGCAATTTTGAACTTGAAGACATCTGTTTCAACACACCAGTGCAATCCCAGGGCTCTTTCCATTGGCAGATTGTCTTTGTCCAAGTCCAACTCCTTAGTCTCTTTGGTTCGGTTTTCTTGGGGAATGGATGCCAATACAGCACGGCTGTTGCTGATCCACTTTGACAGCATGAATCCTCCCATTTTGCAGAGAGCAGTCAGGTCTCTTACCATTTGAACTGCTTCCTGTTCCGAAGGCAGGGATTTCAAACAATCATCTACATAGAAGTTGTTCTTTACTGTGTTTGTTACCTCTGGTGGAAATTGACCTTTGTTGTCATCAGCAGTCTTCCTTAATGCAAAGTTTGCACAACTTGGTGACGACACGGCTCCAAAGAGATGTACTTTCATTCGGTATTCAACAAGATCTTGCTGCACATCACCATCGGGCCACCACAGGAATCGCAGATAGTCAACATGCTTTTCTGATACTCTGACTTGATGAAACATTGCTTTGATGTCAGCCATCAAAGCAACCGGCTCTTGTCTGAATCTGATGAGAACTCCAATGAGTGAGTTGGTAAGGTCTAGACCCTGCAGCAATTGGCAGTTAAGTGATGTTCCTTTAAAGACTGCACCACAGTCAAACACTGCCCTTAAGGTTCCTTTCTTTGAGTGATACACTCCGTGATGTGGGATGTACCAGAGTTCTCCATCGCTTCGATTCAGCTGGTCGACTGGTACCACTTCAGCATAACCATTAACAATCATTTCTGTGAGGAAAGATGTATATTCATCATGAAATTTCTTATTCTTGGCAAACTTGCGTTTCAGGCTTTGGATGCGCTGCACTGCAATGCAACGGTTATTTGGCATGCTGGGCTTTTCTTGTGTGAAAGGTAAGTCTAGGCAGTAGTGTCCATCTGTCACTTTTGCTGAGCGATTCACAATGTCCAAGAATTTTATATCTTCCCTAGACATTTCCTCTGTTTCCTTGCTGGTTCCTTCACTGAAGTCATGATTGTACTGTTTGACCAGTAGCTCCTCCAAGTTTACAATGGATATTCGATTGACAGCAGCAGCAGGGCAGCCATTTTCATCCCTTATGCTTTTGTCTCCTCTCAGGGGACCATAGATGACCCACCCCAGTAGGGTCCTCACAGCATATGGTCCATCCCCTTGGCTGTTGACCAGCTCCCAAGGTTCCAATACCTTTGAAGCATTTGTCCCGATGAATAGGTCAATGCCAGAGTCTATTTCATGAATCTTGATATCCTTCAAGTAAGGCCATTGTGTCAGATCTTCTTGTCTGGGAATGTTGAGCTGGGAAACAGGCATGGTTTTATGTGTGAACACATCAGATATTTGAATGAAATAGTCTTTGTCCAGACTAGATATTTCCAAACCTGAGATATGATGACTGGTCACAGGCTTCACTTGGTTCATGGTACGTAAAAGAATATTGGTCCTTTGCCCTGTTATGTTCAGCCTTCTCATCAAGCTTTCTGTGCAAAAGGTAGATGTACTTCCATGATCCAAAAATGCATATGTTTGCAACACTGTGTCCCCCTTTTGGCTCTTTACTTGTACTGGTACAATGGAAAAGGTACAGTTTTCATCACCGGCCCCAATATGCCCACATGTATGAGGTGAGAGAACAGCATTACTCCCAGTTGCTTTTTCACTCTGTTCTGTATGTTCTGTTTTTTTTCCTTTGTCCTTTTGTTCAATGTGAAGTATTTCAGGATGATTTTGGTTGCACACATCACAAGTCAAACGACTCTTGCAGTCTTTGCTCATGTGTCCTATTTTTAAACATCCAAAACAGACTCCCTTCTCCTTTAAGAAGTCTATTTTTTCTCTGTGCATTTTCTTCCTGATCTGTGGACACCGCCCCAATGTGTGACCACTCTTGTTGCAGAACAAACAAGAACTTTGAGAATTGGTAGTAGGTACATTTCCTTTCATTCCATTTGTTGTCAAATTTTCTTGTACTGATGTTTTTACAGGTGTTACAGCTGTTGCAAAACTGCTTCCTCTAGGTCTTGACTTTTCTCTTGTTTTAGTAGAGCTTTTGACAGTTGCAGCTGGCTTAGCATCCTGAATGTTTCCAAAAAGTGGATCTGATAGTATCTTCACTTGTCTCTCTATGAAGTCTACCAGGTCAGAAAATCTAGCTCGATGTCCACGCTGCTCCTGTAACTGACATGCTCTACTTCTCCACTTGTCTCTGAGCCTGTAAGGCAGTTTCAGAAGGATGGTCTTCATATTGGAAGCAACATTCATTTCCTCCATATAGGCGAGATGTTCCATTGCAGTGCAACAACCTCTGAGGAACAGTGAGAATGCTTGCAATGCTTCCACATCCTCTGATTTGATCACTGACCAGGCAAATGCTTTGTCCATATATGCAGTGGCAATCTTATGTTCGTTACCAAAATGTTCTTTGAGCAGATCTTTTGCTCTTTGATAGCCCTGGGCTGGGGGCAGATGTTGACAGCTGCGGACTAAGTCTTTTGGATGCCCTCTTGTATATTGCTCTAGGAAATGCAAGCAGTCAATGTAGTCATCACACTTTTTTTCCACTCCTCTCTCAAATGCCCTGCTGAAAACTTCGTACTGTAAAGGATCACCATCATAAACAGGAATGACTCTTGGTGGTAGAGTAGAAGAGAGACTTTGTTGAGCCAGGAGAGCAGTGATGTCATTTTGCCTCTGTATTAGGTTACACATATCACCTTGATTGCCATCATTCAATACAGGGGGTGTAGTGAAAACATGCCCCTGCATACGACTCTGTACATTTTGCCTTTGAGGAGAATATTGTATTAGATGGGTTGTATCATGAGGTCGAACAGATGGTCCGTGAGATGTTTCTTTTGGTCTAACAACCTGTTGCTGGGAAGAAGAGTTAGTTTCAATCAACACATTCTGTCTTTGCTGCACTTGATCTGGTAAATATTCATTTGCGTGTGGATTTAATTTAGCTGATGTTTCATTTTGAGCAGTTCCTTTTCTCAAATAAGAGTTCATGCCATCAGAAACTCTAGAGCTGCTTCTTGATCCCAAGGCCTCAAGTATGTTGATTTTTGCATTGGTTGCTGCCAGTTCAGTTTCTAGTTCCAGTTGCTCTTTCTTTCTTTTCAATTGTTCTTCTTGTGCCTCAAGCTCATGTTTTTTCTTCAGGGCAGCAACACGTTCCATGAGAGCAGCCTTTTCTGCCTGAGCTTTAATGCGAGCAGAGGATGTTGAAGATGCACGTGATGAAGAACTGGATTTGTGCTTTGATTTAGGTTTTGAGGCATTTGAAACACTGTCATCAGGTCCAATGTCATCTGAATTTACTACACTTTGTAGTATGACACTTTCAGCAATGGAGTGTGCAATTTGCTGTCCAGCCTCAGGTAACCACACCGTTACATCTTGTTTAAACCCTTTAAAGATTTCCATTTTTCGTTGAAACCACTGATTTTGCTTTTCAAGTTCATCTTCAGGCAGTGGTAAATTCACCAGTGATTCATGGTTTTCCTTGGCTTCATCACAGAGCTTGATTAATTGAAACAAATTAGATTGTACTTCTCTTGCATTTTCCTTTAATTTCATGAGCTCTTTCAGCATTTCCATCAACTTGTTAGCTTGTTTACATTTCCTGTTTCTTGTCTTCTGACAATTTGCAATGAACAATTCCAAGCCTTTGGCAGTGTGTTTGATAACTCTTTTTTCATTTTCCACATCGTCATCTTGTGACTGAGCATCAGACATATTTGTTCACTGTCCCTTTAAGACTTGTTGACGAAAGCCGTATGCTGCCGGCACAATGTTTCAAACAGCTGATCGATGTGCGATCGTAGCTTTCAGTCTTCAGTCAACCAACTTCATTATAATAGCCGTCTTCCAATACGGCTTTGCATATAGCTTCTCCAATAAAGCTTAATGCTTGCATGTACTCACTCAGTTTGCGGTTTTCATTCACCGTCAGGTAAGCGCAGGTGACGAAGATGTCCACCTGGTTTGGTAATGGCGGCGTCCTCTTTGTTGTTCCGCGAGACAATGCTCAGTCCGTCTGAATGAATCACGAGCTCCAATTTCACTCGAAGAGCGAGTTCTTACTTAGGTGTAATGGCAATTTTCATTTTTCGATGTCCTTTCTTTTCCTGTTTTTCCGGTTTGCCATTACTACACAGGTAGGTTAAGTTAGGAGTGATCTTACGCAGATTCAAGAACAGATTTTCCAGTCCGTTGGCTGCCGTTTAGTTTGTTGTTTTATTGAAGTCTTTGTACATGACATGAACATACCGGGTTTCTATCCTGCCAGCTGTAGTGTGCGTCTGTACCCGATCTGGTAAGAACTGTATGTGCTCCACCTGCCTGTGCCTCCCGTTTCCTGTCACTTATGCCCCTAAATATACAACCCTGTGCATCTCATGACCGCCACCCAGTGTCCAAAATAATACTGCAAGTTATAACTAAACAAATGACATGCCAACAATCAACATAAATGGCTCCTACAGAGTGTGTGACTGTTAAACCTGTAAATAATAATAATAATAATGTACAGCTGACCTGAGAGAGACTTTATTACTGATTATAATCATATTGACATTCAGAGTGATTATCTATGATTGATCTGTATCAATAATCTGTAATATAGTGAGTTATTGACCGTCGATCCTGTGATTTGTTATTTAACGGTTTTTAAGCTTCGTCACAGAAAACATTTATTAGTTTTATAAGTTTCCTTTGATTCTGATTTTATTGATGTTAAATAGTTTTACTGACTGGGCTCGTTTCCCTCAGATGCTGAAGTGCTTGTAAGCAATAAACAGACATTATTGAAGCAACATCGGAGCGTCTGGGCGTCTTCGTTGGAGTCGACTGATGTTACTGACTGTCAGCCGTTAGTCCATCATCATCATCACAACACGACGCAGAGACTGCAGGCTGTCACTATTATCAGCAATATAAAGAAACTTAACGGGGGCATTATAAACTGTGAGGTTAATATAGTCCCCCGCTACATTCACACATTTATTCATGTTCCTGTAATAACTTTGACTCTGTGACTTTTCCTCCTTCATCTGATCGATATTTCAGTTTGTCAAACACTTTGGTTTCTGATCAAATACCTGAAAAACTACAGACGTTCCCATCAGCCTCAGCTGTACGTTCTGTAATGTTAGCATGCTAACATGCTAAACATCAACATGTTAGCATGCTGACATTAGCATTTAGCTAAAGTACAGCCTCTCAGAGCTGCTAGCAGTCGCACATCTAACAGAACAGAAACGTTTCTATTTTATCAAACATATTGATCCACAGCGACTCTGAGACCTCCGCATGCTTTACATCAGTCTGTTATTATCTCACCTGTCGCGTTTAGTGACAGCTGTTACAACACAAATCTTATTAACAGTTTCTACTCCCAGTCCGCCTGTGAACTTGTTGGTTTCACTACAGGCAGATTCTCTAATATAAAATCAATGAATCAATAACTACAAACACAGTCTGCAGGTGGACTGAACAGACTGAACTTACGTCTGCTGTTGTTGGGGTTGACGGTGTCTGAGTAGCTGGTCTCCTTCATCTCATGACTGCTCCTGTTCCTGGCAGCGTAATCCTCCCGCTGGTTTCCATAACGCTCCTTCCACTCCTGAAACACAGCACATCATCATTCAGCACAACGTCTCAAACATGTGTTTACAGTTACATGTGGCGGCTGCAAAAGGTTTAAATATTATTACATATTCTATTATTGTATTAAAATACATCCTCTATAACTAAACTCATATTTACTAGTATTAAAATGACATTTTTAGGTATTAAAATACATTTTCAAGGACTAAAATGACATTTTTAGTGCAAATATAACATTTTACATTAGAATATATTTCAAAAATTGAAATAACATGTTTTAAAACATGTATTAAAAATAGTATTAAAATGAAATTTTTAGGTATTAAAAAGGTATTAAAATACATTTTCAAGTACTAAAATGAAAAATTTTAGTGCAAATTTAACATTTTTAGTGCTAAAATAACATTTTTTATATTAGAATATATTTCAAGTATTGAAACATGTTTTAAAACTACAGTAACATTTAACTAAACTACTAAAATAACCTTTTTGTATTAAAATACATTTAAGGACTAAAATGACATTTTCTAGTATTAAAATAATTGATTCTCTCATGTGTGATGTGTTGGAGGAAATAAAGCTACTCACTCTCCGTCTGTTCTCTCCGTCTTCGATCCTTTGGCGTTTTCTCTTCTCTGTAAACAATAGAAACGTATTGATCGTCGTATTGAGCAGCGGCAGCACGTAGCGAAGAGCAGCCGCTGTTATCAGACTCACCTCGTCTGATCAGCTCTTTGCCCTCGTCGATCAGGTCGGACGTCATCTCACTGTCTCCTACGAACTGCTGGAAGCCCAGCAGGTTGAGGCAGCGCGTCCCCAGGCTGAGGAGAGACACGTGATTATCACTCACATCTGCAGCAGCTGTTCTCTCTCTCTCTCTCTCTCTCTCTCTCTCTCTCTCTCTCTCTCTCTCTCTCTCTCTCCACAGCCGTCACTGACAGAAACTCACCTGAAGTAGGTGGCGATGCAGAGGATGACGATCAGCATGGGGTAGTAGATGTAGAAGCCGTTAGCGATGAAGGAGAGGACTCGCATCGATCCCATGATCTGAAAAACAAGTTCAACAGTTAAAGGTGCTGAAGCTGCGACTGAACCATCACAGACGTTGTTGTTGTTGTTTGTTGTTTGTTGTTGTTGTTGTTATTTACGGAGGTGTAGGCTGTCTGCTCCTTCTCCTGGTGGGAGATTGCAGAGTCCATGTGGATCAAACCCAGGAAGTTCAGACACAGAGGAGGCGTCAGACGACAGAACAACCTGCACATTCAAACGTCACCGTGTCAACTTAACAGCGTTTTCCTGAATTTCTACAGGAAGTTGAGATCACATGACGTCACTCACATGCCGCTGAACTGGAGGCTGTAAGCGTCGGTCTGGTGATGGGAGGCCAGGTAGTAGTAGTTGAAAACCCGGATGCGGAACACGGTGGAGTAAACGCAGGTGCACAGGAAGAAGATGGTGATGAAGCACGCCATCTGGTGGAGACGAGTGACATCACAAACCAGTCAGACAAACTGGACAAAGACTTCAAACTGAACCAGTGTGATCCTCAACAAGGAGTTATTATGTTCAAAAACTGATCGACAGAAAACTAAATAAGCAACGATTTTGATCATCAAATAATCATTTTAGTCATTTTTTTAAGTAAAAATGACAAATATTTGCTGGTTTCAGCTTCTCAGATGTGATGATTTGAAGGTTTTCTGTCAAACATGAAAGTAAACTGAACATGTTTGGATATTTATAACTGTTGATCCGATAAAACGGGTGTCAAACAGCATCAAAGGGCCAGATGGAACTTTTAAATGTAACTAAATGTAACTACTTAATGTTAAGTAACTCTGAATGTATTACTTATTCAAGTCACAGATATTATATATATATATTTGCGTAGATGTAAAAACAATATGTCTGCTTGTTGCTTTGTAATTATAACATAAATCTTTTTAATTTGTCAGGTTGTGAAACACACATGACTCCATCAATCAACCATCAAACTATCTGAGAGAAGAAAGAATAATATCATCAAACACCAGTTATGACGTTAACTTGGTTCAAAATGTTTTTTGTCACAGTCGACAGAACATGTGTCTGGTGGAGAAACAGCTGCTCAGAGACCTTCAGCCTGAACTGCTTCAACTCTGAAAAAGACTTTGACGTCACGATAAAACTTTCGCTGCTGTGTTGGTTTTTGTTTCATGAACAGATTCTGCTGCGATCACAGTTTGTCTTTTAGTTCTTGGACAAATTTGTTGTTTTTCTTGGAGGCTGTTTTTGGCGTCCTCAGCTCCGTGTTTGCTAGATCGTTCTCTTTGACCACAGACGTCAAAAGACAAACTGGTTTTTCTTGAAACTGCTTCCGTCTGCATCAGTTTTTCTCTTTCTGGACATTTTGGGCTCATTATTTATCTCAATTCTACTTGTTGGGAAAATCACATTGATGAGGACACATCGCGGTCTAGCGGCGGGATACCGTCACTTCCTGGGTAGCATAATCGGCATGCATTGTGGGAAATGTAGTTTTCGGTCAACGCCCGTTTTTCCAATCAGATCTTTTTCTCTGGCGGGCCACAGGTGAAACGAGACATCTGAAGACGACGCTTTATGACATCATAACCTTTTCCAGACAGATGTATGAACAGAGAGAGCCGTCGTCAGCTGCAGGTCTGGTGTGACGCGTCTCACCTCGATGTACAGGTAGTTATAATCTCTTTCAGCCAGCTGGATGAAGACGGCGAACAGGGAGAGGACGGGCCGGGTGCTGAAGAAGGTGCACTCAGACCAGACCACCGCCACGCTGAACAGAGTCAGGACCACCGACAGCAGCCGGTAGAACCAGCGCTTCAGGAGACACTCCCAGTACCACTCTGGAGACACACACACACACACACACACACACACACACACACACACACACACACACACACACACACACACACACACACACACAGCGTTTAAGGTTCAGCATCATTCATGGAGAACAAAGACGTTTCTGACACATTGACAGTTTGATCATAGTGTGAAGTAACTCACTAATATTTCAGCACTAACAGAAGTCTTTCAGGAACGTTTGATGATTTTTTTGATGATATTGTGATATTTGTTGTCAGAATAACCTTCATAACCTTCTGCCGTCCATCAACCAGTGTTTTTCCTCCTCTTCAAACATGCATCCTGACCTGAAGGGGTTTAACATATCCAGGCTCTCTGTGTTCTGGATCAACAAACCCTGAACTCACCATCAGAGATGAGTGTTATCACGACGGTAGTTATGAACCTTCTTTGTTAACTCAGACTTTCTGCTTCAGGCTCTGTGAGCGTCTCCATGAAAGGAGGCGTTTGGCCTCATTTGACTCTTTTTCTGCACAGAATGGACCAATCACATGCTGCTGCTTCAGTCAGGAGGAACAGGTCGTTATAACGGAGAGATATTGAATAATATAAATATATTATCACAACAAAAAGCAACACTGTTGCTGCAAATAAGGTGAGAGATGAATGCTGGCAGAAAACTGCTGATGTAAATTCATTCATTGTATATTTATTTTAGCTCTCAGTGTGTCCTACATCCAGAGTCTCTGAAACTTTAAACGTGATGCAGCAGGTTTAAACATTAAACTGTCTGATTCCCGTAATGAAGCATCAGTGGAAACCACTTCAGGTTCTGGTCAAATTAAAGTGAAATTGATATTATAGATTGAATATTATCTGTGATAAATACCAATAGATTCATTTTGTTCAAAGTATTTCCTCATTAGTTTTTTTTGTTTGTTTGTTTTATTTAAAATACAGTTTGATATATTGTAACAAAATCTCATCCTGCAAGTAACCCAAACCTCTCGCACCATCACAAATTATAATATGACATCAAATCAATGGTATGTGTGATAAAAGACTGATCAATATTCTAATCAGTGTTCTAATAGCTGCAGTAGCAGCAGTGTTGAACAGACTTTGCAGTAAATCAGGTGGTCAATGAAAGGGCAGGACTTTTTATTGCAGATTTAAAACATAACCTGCTCCAGACCAGGTTACGTTTGTGGTATAAGTTACCATGGTGATGTAGCAGGTTAAAAGAGAGTTACCATGGTGATGTAGCAGGTTAAAAGAGAGTTACCATGGTGATGTAGCAGGTTAACAGAGAGTTACCATGGTGATGTAGCAGGTTAAAAGAGAGTTACCATGGTGATGTAGCTGGTTAACAGAGAGTTACCATGGTGATGTAGCAGGTTAACAGAGAGTTACCATGGTGATGTAGCAGGTTAACAGAGAGTTAAAAGAGAGTTACCATGGTGATGTAGCAGGTTAACAGAGAGTTACCATGGTGATGTAGCAGGTTAACAGAGAGTTACCATGGTGATGTAGCAGGTTATCAGAGAGTTACCATGGTGATGTAGCAGGTTAAAAGAGAGTTACCATGGTGATGTAGCAGGTTAACAGAGAGTTGCCATGGTGACATTGAAAACCCTGCAGGCTGAACACACCTCACTGACCCGCTGATCTCTGTTCATAGTTCCTTCAGGAGTCAGTTCTTCCTGCTCTCGTCTGGTTTTTATTAATGTAACTCCATCGTTTCCTGTTTTAACAGTTTTCTTTCTCCTCTAAAGGTTCAGCCTCAAACTATCTATGACCTCTGACCTTCTGAGCCTGAAGGTCTAAACGCACCACAGAACCAACAGGAATCTGTCGTTTTGTCTTCGTATTAACTGCTAGTCGGATGTAATGAATGAAAAGGAGGAAGGTTGACTGTTTGATGCTTATTTATTTGTGAAATAATCAGAATCAAACGTTTTATTTCTCTCATTCAGAGGTTTTTGTTCTCGCTCTCCTCACTCGACCACCGCCGCACTGTCTCTCTCTCTCTCTTTGTCGGCTGCAGAGAAAACAGTTTTGGTCGCCGGGTCCAAAAATTGAATCGAGGTGGGAGTAGACGCGTCAAGGCTTCCAGTGTGTTTAGACCTTCTGAGGCGGCAGCAGGTCTCCTGACATCCAGAGGTGACGGAGTCTTCACGGCTTTGAATTCCTTACTGGAGGAACGTAAAGCACCAGTAAGCTTCATGGTGTTTATTGCACTGAGGATGTTGTGCTGCTGTATTGATTGTAAAGCCTCCTGAGACATATAGACATTATATCATTTATCTGTCAAATATTCAGACTGCTGGGGCTTCACATCAATAATTAAATAATGATATAATGTTCATATTGTGTCTGTTGTAATTTTTGGTTATTGAATGTTTTCTGTCTCTTTGGATGATAAAAGTTGTCATCAACACATCTGAATTCTTAGTAGAAGATCAGACAACTGAAATCCAAAATGAAGATAAAACATCATGTTGTTGATCAAACTCCTGAACCAATCAGCTCTTTGATCAGGTGACATCCATTCTCCCATCATGCCCTGATCCTTGCAGTGGCTTCTGGCCTGGAAACTGATTTACAAACATCATTTTTCACCAACTAATTACTATATTTGGAATAACAAGAATATTCAATATAAAATAAGTCACTAATGGGTTGACAATGGTATTTATTGATTAAACAACTTGTTAATGCTGATGGGAAGTTACTAACAATAATGAATTCCTCTCTGAGTTCAGGTCACCAGTTATGCAGTGGTTTTTGATGCTTTGCTGAGGGCTGTGCTGCAGCTTCTCAGAGGTTCAGTAATCAAGGTTTCAATGATTCATCCATTCAATAGAGGTATATTCCATGGAGAAGCTGACATTAAGAATAAATGCTTGAATCAATAGGAATTACATATAAGCTGTAACTCTGCCCCCAAGAAGATTCTTTGGGGCTTCACTTTATGTAGAAATTAATTAGCAGAATATTTGGTGAGTCTGAGCCGCTACTTCTGGTTAAACCCTCTGCTAACTTGAATGGGGATAAAATAATTCAATCATGCGGCTCTTCTAGACTTTCCAAATGTTATTGGACTGAATGGATCAGATTCTGATAGTGAAATGAACCATTTTATAGAAATCAGAGATTCCTTCTCATTAGTGACACCTGTAGCCATTTAATGAGCTGTAACATCCTGGTGCTCGCACTCGCTTGTTTCAGCAAAGCATCTCTCACTCCCACTCAGTCTGCAGAAAATCCAGCCCGAGTTCTTCACGTGAAAATCAGACCACAGGCTGATACAGACAACCGAGAAAGTTGGGGAGGGTCTCATTCTTTATGTTACATTACTACCTGTTCACTCATTGGCAATAAAAAACTATTAATACATGTAAATTGCTTCACAATTCTACATATAGAACCTTTAACATTAGATTTTGTTTTCTCTTAAGTGATAACAGATAGTAGCTTAGATACACAGTAACCAATAAGTATTTTGTATTTAATTAAACTGTATAATGTCAATAACTTTAATACTTTAATACTATTGGCTGCTGGAGGAAAGAGGTTTGATTCCTGTTAAAAAGGCTTTCTGGCAGAAAGACCTGAAGGTAAACTTCTCTCATGTGTTTTAATTTGTTCTTCTTCTCTCCTCCCGTGACCCAGAAACCGTTCCTCCACCGCCATCATGGAGGATCTTCCAATCCCTGAAATGTTCCTGGAGGAGACGAGGAGCGAGGAACCACAGGTGTATCCTCTGTGGAAGTTTTTTTACAGGACGGCAACACCCCTTCATCGAATCTGTTTATTGATTGATCAGCTGATCTGATGGGACAGTAAACAGTCGGGCTGTTGTTGTAATAATCTACCTGTGGAACAAGAATGAAAGCATCAACAGCTGCTGATCATATTTAATAATAAAGTACAAATGACTGAATCATGAATCAATAACAAAAAAACACTCTTGTTACTTTATTATTTTTCTTCATAAGTCAAAAGTCTTCTCCTTTATTCTTTTGTTTCAGAGCGTCTCAGCTCCTTCAGGAAAATATGACGTCACACAGCTGCGTCTCCTATAAAATCATCCTGAGCCTGAAAATGACGTCAGACTGTCACAAACTAAACAAGCAACATTTTATTTAAACATATTCCTTTTCATTGGTTGTGTTCTTTCAGTAATTAACAGATTTAAATTGTCTATTTGTGTCTTATTCTGTGACAGACAGTCGCTGCTATAGATCTATAATCAAATAATAAAACACTGGAGCAGTTATCAGCTGTTCCATTTATCACTATGTGGAAATTATTAAGTGACAGTGTAACGTGTTAATTAATTGTACATGAATTACAACTTTAAACTTTATAGATTGAACTGTTAGTTAATAATTTCTACATCATATTTTGATCACTGACTTCTTCATATTTGACAGTTGAGGTGATGTCCGTCATGAGTAGTTGTCGTCTCCTCAAAATGACGCTGGAGTGAACGAGAATTAAAACTCTCTCATCCTCACTGAGAGGAGCTGAGACACGAGGAAGAGACGTGAGAGAGGGAAGTGAGGAGACACATTAGTGTAAAGAAAAGCACCTACAGTGAACTGCAGCTGGGACGATGAGAGTGACTCCCTTATGTGACGTAATTTGACACATTGTTGAAAAAAAACGCTTGTTTTAAGGGCGCTGCTCAACATTCCCACTTTTCCATCTTAATTTCTGCTTTTATGTCTCGTTAAACTAATAAAATCATACATTAACCTTTAACAGGACAATTTTCATGATACATAAACTGTAAATCTAGTAAAAAATTCAACCTGCAAGTTGCTCTTTAAGTTGATTCATGAGAGCGGGCATACATCACTTCCCTGTCATCAGAAAGGCCACGCCCCCTTTTGGATGAAAACAAGTGTTGTAAAAGTGCTGCACAAAAATTGTGAAATTTAGTGGCACCATGTCTAAAAGCTGCTGCGTCAGAGAGATTTATTTATAAATCAGCATGTCAGTGTCTCTTCTAGTTTTAACTGCCTTCCTTAGTGCAGCATCTCTAGATTTCATTAGTTTCCACAAATGTTCATTAAACCATTAAACAGTAAATTGTTTTTATTTATAGATTTTATCTGTATCCTCACATGAAATCTTTCCCTCACAGAGTTGATTGTGTGAGTAAAAGTATCACAGCCATAGTCCAGATCATCAGAGGACAGAACATCATCCCAGTTCAAGCTGTTCATTTCATTGGATAATTCTTCTTGCTTAGCTCTGGGTATGCATTGAAGGATCATTGTCTTAGTTGCTGTGGTCTTAAATCTACTTTTAGTCAGTTTTCTTTATTAGATTAGATTATCCTTTACATTTATAAATGTAATATTAGATACATAGATGTCTGCTGAACAACATGTATCTGAACATATTAAAAAGAAAATCTTTTCTACATAAACAGTCCCGTTTCAGGCTGAATATATTTTTAATAATCAGCCACTTTGAAACCCTCTGGGCTCTCCTCTCTGACCTTTTGTGGTTATTTCCTGGTTAAAGTCATTTCTTGAGATTTATGACTCAGAGGATTTTCTGTCGTCTTTCTTCGTCTTTCTCTGACTGTTTCAGTGTTTCAGACCTCCTCCTCTTTGCTGTCACCGTTAGTTTCATGTGAATGTAACACTCACTGCAAGTCACTAGCATAAGAAATGACAATAAAAGAAGTAAAGTAAGTATTTTTATTGCAGACGATCAGATTGAGATTTATTACATTCAGCCACCTGAACTTCCTCCCAGTTAATTTCCCAGCTATCACTAACAGGGCAGGGGCTGAGTTTAACTAAGACACACCAGTGCACACTGCAGTCAATAAGTCCTACACACCAGGTGAGTTAACACACTCCAAACTGGAACACGTGACTATCTTCACAGCAACCGACTAACAACCACAGCTCACCTTAAACCTGCCCTGACTGGCTGACTGGGATTAATGGTGGGACAGCAGGCAGACTGATATTAAAACAAACAGACAAAAATTAGAGAAAAAGAAAACTAGTCCGCTCCAAGGGCAATACCCGTATCTTTTTGCCCGCTACCAGCTCACTTACCAGGGCGGACTAGACAGGAAAGAAAACCTCAATAAAACAAACAGACAAATGATACAAATAATCCCACAGCAGGAGCAGCTAATAGACCACTGATGCTCTGGTACGTAGATTTATTTCCGTACTGACTACCAGCCGCCTTCAACCCAGCAGGGAAGCAGGTCAGTCATTCCTGCAGTCTCGCCTTCCCTGAATGCCAAAATAACCACTCTGTTCCTCCTTCAGGTAGCTTTATATCTGCCAAACCTCAACAACTGGTGCATCTCCACTTTTTACACCTGCCACATGAATGTAAGAAGCAGAGAAGTTAAAACATTTATGACGCTTCAAAATCTCTGATCTGTTCATGTTCCATCTGTGCTGAAGTCAGTCTGAAGTTGGTCGTGCGTTTCATAAAGTCTGTTTACTTTTTAAAAATACTTCAGTAAAATACAGTTAAAAGACATGAATACACCTCCTCTGTGAAACATCTTTTACAGTTCAGAGTTGGAATCATTTTGGAGATATTTTAATGGTTAAAGTTAAAATTGTGCAAAGTCACAGACTGTTAACATGTAAAAACATACATACATATATAAAAACATAATCTTCTGAAAGTCCAGTTATGAGAATAAAATGGTGAAAGTATTTTTAAAATATTATTAGACTACTTGAATAACTTGTTCACTCCATCAGTGACAGCGTGTCAGAGAGGAGTTACAGGAAGCTGTTTTGTTGTGATCTGATCAGAACAACATGCAGCAGCAGGATGTGAGAGCTGAGTGTGTTTCAGATTTGTTATGACACAGAGACACAGAGAGTATTTTTGTTTTATCCTAGTATTTAAAACCCTTGTTGTTGTGTTTTAGTGCTTGTATATGTCAGCAGGGTCTACATGTCCTGTACATATGATAGAACTGAAGTATGCACCCAGGGCTGCACAGTTAATCAAAATGTTATTGGTATCACAATATGGATAAGTGTAATATCCAAATAGCAGTAGCTGCAGTTTTATTGTTACAGGTTAAACGTGACAGTATAACTTTATAAATGAGGTATTATTAGTCTACAAATCATAAGACATAAAAGAACTTGATGGTTTGGATTCCTGCAAAAATCACATCATTCTCATTTTACTAGTTTTTTTTCCAGTTAAAATTAAAATGATGATGCAAAAATGATCACTCCACTAAAACTGCAAATATTATTGCAAAATAATCATAAAATGATTTTTTTTTATACTACTATTCAAAGTGTCACTGAAAATTCGCCACTGGGTGGCACTGGTGCTATGTGTGCTGTATAATAATTAAACCTAAATATATATATTTCAGCTATAGTTTGTCACAGAGTTAGACCATTTTGATCAGCATTACTTTGTGATTAATAATATATAGGTTACAAAATGGTTATATACTTCATAAACATTGAATCAAACTTCTGGCTTTAAGGAACACATTACATCGTTGCTTTTAAGTTTGTGTCATAAATGTATTTTTCCTCGACACAGATGGGAAGTCTCTGGTGGTGGAATGGGAGGAGACTATCCTGTGGAGAGTCAAAACTGACACTTTAAGGTGGAGAAAGCGTTGTCACTTTACCTTTGAAGGCATTTCCAAACCAAAGTTGAATATACATCCATTTTCTTGAGGTGGGAGGTTATCACTGATGAGCCCAGACCTCCTTTGGGCTTTCACAGAGAAAAGCAAAAAAAAGAAGGGAGAAATACTGGTTTTCCTACACCCCTATTGGTCCGGGTGTGATTTAACCATTCACAAGTACTGCCAAAGAGTCCTAAATGATGGGAGGTCTTCTTTAATCTCATCCACAAATGATCATAACAAAACATCTTATTGGTGAAACAGTCATATCGTATCATCACGTGCATTACAAAATCAAGCAGCAAAATAAGGTAACATGACAGTCTGTCTGAAAGTTGAAACAGAGGTGAAGGTGGTTAGATTAAATGTCACATCAGCTTCTAGATGTGAGAAGCCACGATATGTCTTTCAGGTGCAAGATGAGCTGCACAACTATTTAACACAAAGTACTCAATACAAACAAAAAACAACAAAAGGTAGCATTAGTCTGTGAAATCAGTCATGTAGATGAGTGAGTGTATGTTGTGTGGGTATTGTATGGTGAAACATAAGAAAAGGAACCAAAAAGTAATGCAGGAGTGTGTTTGGGAGAGAAGAGACTGACTTTATATACGGGGCACACCGGGCCCAGGTGTGGTCCTGCTAACCAGTGTGCTCACGAACCTGCAGCAACAAGGAGCACAAAGCAGAGAGGCCACCACACTTCCTGTTGTCTTCACAGTGGAAAGTCTCTAACCTACATAGTGATAAAACAATTTAATGCAAAACAATATTTATAAAAAAAGCTGGTTATCTAAAACATTTATTTAAACTAAAATATTTAAATAATTATTATCATAATTGTATTAAAAAGGGTTATCAAAAACAATCTTAAAACACACATTATCAAAACAGAACTAAAAAAAAGAGGAGTGAGTATATATAAAAGGAGAAGGATGTCATCAAAAACAGCATCTTAATTTCAGTTACACAACACTCTCATATAAATGCAACAACTCAAGCAAACAAAAGTTTAAGACAGTTCTCAGTGAGTGACATGTCCACAGTGTCTCAGCAACCTCGACCCCTTCTTCTCTTACAAAATGCACCAGATTCCTTACAATACAAACAGTAGGTATGCTTTCAGGGTTGTACATGATTTCAGGTCATTGTGGAAAATGAGAGGATTTCTAACATCCATAGGTAAACAAATAGTAAATGCGTCACTAGTTTTAACCTGCTAGAATCTATTTTACTCCAACAGGAAGTGGCTGTTTGCAAGTGTGAGGCACACACCCAAGCACAGGACTCAGTGATAAGATGAAATGAAAGAGCTGATGCAGCAGCAAAAGCAGCTACACAAACTCCAATCCAAACTGTGGTGCAAAAAGTGCGAAAACTGTGCCAAAATGTTTGTTTTCTTATCTTGCAAGATTGACACATGGGAAGAAGGACCACATATCAACAGGGAGGATGATGGAGACTGCCAACAGATATTGGTACACACAATATCTGTTGATAAAATGTCAGATTACTTAGAGATTGATTTGAAAACATACTGTGCTTATCATTTCCAGACTGGAGGAGCAGTAGAGTGAGACAATGGCACTATCAAAAACAAACTAGCTGAAGTGTGTGAAGAAACAGGGCTCAGTTGGGTAAAAGTCCTCCCCTGAGTGCTATTGAGCATGAGGAGACAAGGCAAATCTAAAACAGGTTTGTCCTCATTTGAGATAATGATGGGAGACTCATGGACACAGGGATGTCTTCTCCTGGGCAATTACAACCCCTGAGGGGGAAGGCCTTTGATGATACCATGCTAAACTACTGCATTAACCTTTCCAACTCTCTAAAGTCTGCTCATACTCAGGTGAAAGCAGCACTGCCAGTACTGGGTGGTGGTTAAGGACTGCAAACAGCAGAACTGGCAAAAACCACATTGGACAGGCCCATTCCAGGTTCTACTGGTAACCAACTGCAGTAAAGATAGCAGAGAGAGCTACATAGATCCATGTCAGCCATTGCAGGAAGGCTGCAGGTGAAATTATTATCATGCTATTAAGACCTCAGAGTTTGTTTTTTTTTAACACCAGTCAAATTAGAGGGACTGCTTTTACCAAAAAAGGGGTGGGGATTTGACGCAATGGGCAAAGTACCCAGATGTACTGCTGTCATCTGATATAAAGGAGTATTCTTACATTGATGTATTGGTACTTTTGCTGAAGTAAAGTATCTGAGTTCTTCTTCCATAACTGACACCAGGAGAGTTAAACAGAAGAACAAAAGTAAAACTACATCTTGAATGCTTTTGTCTTATTTTATTTAGTGATTTGTGGTCAGAGATGTAAACACAGTGTTATCTCAGTCTCAGGTCTCCAGCAGTCAATCTAAATATGATTTTCAGTGTTAACAATACAGATATTTACAGGAAGGACACATTTATAATCATTTTGTAAGACTTGTGGCACAAAGCTATATTTAATTATAATGTAATCTAAATGTGTGTAAATAAATAACATTTGATGGTTTTATAGTTGTTATTTTGTCTGAATAACCAAACCTACAACATCTGCTGTGGTTTTTATTTTTAACAGTAACTTCCTGTTTTACAGTTCTCTCTGTTCTATCAGAGCAGGAAGCAGCGCTGCACGAGTCACAGTCTGATCAGTAATTCAGATTCAAGAATCAGAAGAAACGACCTCACAGGGATCAGATTGAACAGGTAAGAAGCAGAACAGTGTTTGTTTCATCAGATTGTGTTTGATGTTGTTGTTTTGCAGGAATAAGACGACCTGAGGGTTGAACTATGAACAGAGATTAGTGGGTTAGTGAGGTGTGTGGAACCTGCAGGGTTTCAATGTCATGACGGTGTCTCTCCTTTAACCTTCTACATCACCATGGTAACTCTCTTTTAACCTGCTACATCACCATGGTAACTCTCTTTTAACCTGCTACATGACTATGGTAACTCTCTGTTAACCTGCTACATCACCATGGTAACTCATGCTGCAAACGTAACCTGGTCAGGAGCAGGTTATGTTCTGAGTTTTGGCTTAAATAAAAAGCGCTGCCCTTTCACTGACCACCTGATTTGCTGCCAAGTCTGTTTAACTCTGCTGATACTGCAGCTATTAGAACACTGATTAGAAAATTGATTGATTTGATGTCATAATGTAAATGTGTAATGAGGTTAGGGTTACTGTGGGATGGGATTCTGTTACAATATATCAAACTGTATTTCAAATAATAATAAAAAAACTAATAAAGAACAAAAAACTAATGAAGAAATACTTTGAACAAAAATTAATAATAATAATAAAATTGATTAGTCTATTGGTATTTATCACAGTTAATATTCAATCAATAATATTAATTTCACTTTGATTTGGCCTAAAACTAAAGTGATTTCCACTGATCCTTCATTATGGGACAGAATCAGACCTGAATGTTTAAATCTGCAGCATCAAGTTTAAAGTTTACGAGCTCTGGATGTGGGAGGCACAGACAGGTAACCTAAGTATATTAACTAATTATGTAATTAATGAATTAATGAATTAGTGTTTTTAATTAACAAATTTATACGATCAGCAATTTTCTACCAGCATTCATCTCTCACCTTATTTGCAGCAACAGTGTTGCTTTTTGCTGTGATAATGTATTTATATTATTCATATCTCTCCATTATAATGACCTGATCCTCCTGACTGAAGCAGGCGGCACGCAATCGGTCCGTTTTGTGCATAAAGAGTCAAATGATGCGTCAAATGCCCCATTTAATGGGGACGCACACAGAGCCTGAAGCAGAAAGCCTGAGTTAACAAAGAAAGTTCATATCTACCGTTGTGATATTGATTGGGACAGTGTGCAGTTTTTAAACATTAAAGATACACTGGAGTTAGCTCAAAGCTAATTTACATCTTTAGTCCCCCACAATCCAAACATACAACAGCACAACAACAAACAGTACAAAGAAAAAACACACAGAACACAAAATACAAAATACAAAGCTACACACAACAACACATCACATACTCCCACAATGTCAATCAGAAATTAATAATGTAAACTTGTCAAATTAAAAGCCAGACTATCTGCACTAATGAGAAGACCATAGATGGAGTTTAGACTCAGTGGTCACACAGCTGATTGGTCTTTAGTAGATTTTTTAATTTGGCCTTGAATGTATTGATTGAACTGCAGTTCTTCATACCATCAGGTAGGACGTTCACTGAGTTGTGTCTTTCACAGAGAAAGCTGACTGTCCAGATGCAGTGTGATGAAATGGTTCAATCATGTATAGAGGATATTCTGGAGGATCTAATAGAACTTACTGAGCGAGTGAACACAAAGTCACATAGTGGAGGAGGACAAACCATTTAACATTATATAAACTAGGCACAAATTTGAGAATAATCTAAAATTCTCAAAGCTCAGTAAATTGTATTATTGTGAGTGTCAGAGAGGAGTTACAGGAAGCCATTTTGTTGTGAACAGAACAACATGCAGCAGCAGGATGTGTGATGGCCACTTTGTCGCAGATATTATTCTCCGTATGGTAAGATCATAAGTGACAGTTTTCAGTGTTTAATGACTCCTCTCTGCTCTCACTGTTAGTTTAATGAGTCGCTCGGTTGTTGAAAGTGTTTGTGTGAATATCTTGTGTTTGTCTTCAGATCAGATCTGTTAACAGTTTGTGTTCAGGATCAATAACTGCTCCAACAGCAGGAGAGATGATGGTGACATATAGTCATGTGTGAATGTGTTGCTTTTCAATGTTAATGATGATCCATCAACAACTTTGATGTTTTCATGTTTTATATTGTTGCAGATGTGTTTCTCTGTGCTGAAGTCAGTCTGAAGTTGGTTATCTGACTCCTTCAACCAATCAGAGGGAGTTTTTAGGGAGCGTCAATAACTGACTTGTCATCATACAACAGGTAGGAAATTATTATTGAAAATAGTCTAATGTTTTATTTCTATTTGTTGTTAATATTATTATTAATTCCTGCAACAGACTATCCACAGGATCAGACTCAATGTGGATTGGTCTTTAAGCTGAATGACTGAAATTTTTGTCAGTTGACTTAAAATTAATGTTTAATGATACATATACAAAAGTAAAAAACAAGTGTGAAGTTTAATCATAAATTCTTACTGTTAACCAGCACTCATTACCTTTCCCAAACTTAAATAACTTCTTGATAGAATTTAAATTGTATATGGATTCTTTAAAGTGAAGCAAACTTAGCTCCCAAAAATTGTGTTTGACTGTAAAAAGCAATTATCAAACATGACAAAGAGTAAAGATTATATAGACACCAAATTAGTTGCATCATGCTGACGTCATTATATGAACAATTCATGGCAGGACTTGATACATAATCAAGATAAAACACATTATCAGTGTCTGAAATAATCACAAAAACTGTCACATAATCCCACACATCTATACAAAAATATAAATACAAATATGATTAAAAAATATTAACATTTACAACAACAAATATATTAAAAAATATATATTTGTTGTAAAATATAGAGAACCAGATGTGCCATAGTCATCAATCAGACTGTGATTGACAGCAACATGATCATTAAACATGTGCTTGCTGACATAAAAAGAAAGGACACTCATCAACCCCTGTTTCTTTATTATTTCTGACGTAACATGATTGTTTGCCTGACTGGTCACAGTATTTAGTCTCCTAATGGCTAAAAAGTAATACAGTGTTCTTATTTTATGCTTTTAAATTGGCAAAGACCTCAGAATTTGAATTTTATTTTTAAAATTAGAGGGACTGCTTTTACCAAGAAAGGGGTGGGGATTTGACGCAAAGGGAAAGTACCCAGATGTACTGCTGTCATCTGATATAAAGGAGTATTCTTACATTGATGTATTGGTACTTTTGCTGAAGTAAAGTATCTGAGTTCTTCTTCCATAACTGACACCAGGAGAGTTAAACAGAAGAACAAAACTAAAACTACATCTTGAATGCTTTTGTCTTATTTTATTCAGTGATTTGTGGTCAGAGATGTAAACACAGTGTTATCTCAGTCTCAGGTCTCCAGCAGTCAAACTAAATATGATTTTCAGTGTTAACAATACAGATATTTACAGGAAGGACACATTTATAATCATTTTGTAAGACTTGTGGCACAAAGCTATATTTAATTATAATGTTATCTAAATGTGTGTAAATAAATAACATTTGATGGTTTTATAGTTGTTATTTTGTCTGAATAACCAAACCTACAACATCTGCTGTGGTTTTTATTTTTAACAGTAACTTCCTGTTTTACAGTTCTCTCTGTTCTATCAGAGCAGGAAGCAGCGCTGCACGAGTCACAGTCTGATCAGTAATTCAGATTCAAGAATCAGAAGAAACGACCTCACAGGGATCAGATTGAACAGGTAAGAAGCAGAACAGTGTTTGTTTCATCAGATTGTGTTTGATGTTGTTGTTTTGCAGGAATAAGACGACCTGAGAGTTGAACTATGAACAGAGATTAGTGGGTTAGTGAGGTGTGTGGAACCTGCAGGGTTTCAATGTCATGACGGTGTCTCTCCTTTAACCTTCTACATCACCATGGTAACTCTCTTTTAACCTGCTACATCACCATGGTAACTCTCTTTTAACCTGCTACATGACTATGGTAACTCTCTGTTAACCTGCTACATCACCATGGTAACTCATGCTGCAAACGTAACCTGGTCTGGAGCAGGTTATGTTCTGAGTCTCAGCTTAAATAAAAAGCGCTGCCCTTTCACTGACCACCTGATTTGCTGCCAAGTCTGTTTAACACTGCTGATACTGCAGCTATTAGAACACTGATTAGAAAATTGATTGATTTGATGTCATATTGTAAATGTGTAATGAGGTTAGGGTTACTGTGGGATGGGATTCTGTTACAATATATCAAACTGTATTTCAAATAATAATAAAAAAAACTAATAAAGAACAAAAAACTAATGAAGAAATACTTTGAACAAAAATTAATAATAATAATAAAATTGATTAGTCTATTGGTATTTATCACAGTTAATATTCAATCAATAATATTAATTTCACTTTGATTTGGCCATAAACTAAAGTGATTTCCACTGATCCTTCATTATGGGACAGAATCAGACCTGAATGTTTAAATCTGCTGCATCAAGTTTAAAGTTTAAGAGCTCTGGATGTGGGAGGCACAGACAGGTAACCTAAGTATATTAACTAATTATGTAATTAATGAATTAATGAATTAGTGTTTTTAATTAACAAATTTATACGATCAGCAATTTTCTACCAGCATTCATCTCTTGCCTTATTTGCAGCAACAGTGTTGCTTTTTGCTGTGATAATGTATTTATATTATTCACAGCTCTCCATTATAATGACCTGATCCTCCTGACTGAAGCAGGCGGCACGCAATCGGTCTGTTTTGTGCATAAAGAGTCAAATGATGCGTCAAATGCCCCATTTAATGGGGACACTCACAGAGCCTGAAGCAGAAAGCCTGAGTTAACAAAGAAAGTTCATATCTACCGTTGTGATATTGATTGGGACAGTGTGCAGTTTTTAAACATTAAAGATACACTGGAGTTAGCTCAAAGCTAATTTACATCTTTAGTCTCCCCACAATCCAAACATACAACAGCACAACAACAAACAGTACAAAGAAAAAACACACAGAACACAAAATACAAAATACAAAATACAAAATACAAAGCTACACACAACAACACATCACATACACCCACAATGTCAATCAGAAATTAAAAATGTAAATTTATCAAATTAAAAGCCAGACTATCTGCACTAATGAGAAGACCATAGATGGAGTTTAGCCTCAGTGGTCACACAGCTGATTGGTCTTTAGTAGATTTTTTAATTTGGCCTTGAATGTATTGATTGAACTGCAGTTCTTCATACCATCAGGTAGGACGTTCACTGAGTTGTGTCTTTCACAGAGAAAGCTGACTGTCCAGATGCAGTGTGATGAAATGGTTCAATCATGTATAGAGGATATTCTGGAGGATCTAATAGAACTTACTGAGCGAGTGAACACAAAGTCACATAGTGGAGGAGGACAAACCATTTAACATTTATAAACTAGGCACAAATTTGAGAATAATCTAAAATTCTCAAAGCTCAGTAAATTGTATTATTGTGAGTGTCAGAGAGGAGTTACAGGAAGCCATTTTGTTGTGAACAGAACAACATGCAGCAGCAGGATGTGTGATGGCCACTTTGTCGCAGATATTATTCTCCGTATGGTAAGATCATAAGTGACAGTTTTCAGTGTTTAATGACTCCTCTCTGCTCTCACTGTTAGTTTAATGAGTCGCTCGGTTGTTGAAAGTGTTTGTGTGAATATCTTGTGTTTGTCTTCAGATCAGATCTGTTAACAGTTTGTGTTCAGGATCAATAACTGCTCCAACAGCAGGAGAGATGATGGTGACATATAGTCATGTGTGAATGTGTTGCTTTTCAATGTTAATGATGATCCATCAACAACTTTGATGTTTTCATGTTTTATATTGTTGCAGATGTGTTTCTCTGTGCTGAAGTCAGTCTGAAGTTGGTTATCTGACTCCTTCAACCAATCAGAGGGGGTTTTTAGGGAGTGCCAATAACTGACTTGTCATCATACAACAGGTAGGAAATTATTATTGAAAATAGTCTAATGTTTTATTTCTATTTGTTGTTAATATTATTATTAATTCCTGCAATAGACTATCCACAGGATCAGGCTCAATGTGGATTGGTCTTTAAGCTGAATGCCTGAAATTTTTGTCAGTTGACTTAAAATTAATGTTTAATGATACATATACAAAAGTAAAAAACAAGTGTGAAGTTTGATCATAAATTCTTACTGTTAACCAGCACTCATTACCTTTCCCAAACTTAAATAACTTCTTGATAGAATTTAAATTGTATATGGATTCTTTAAAGTGAAGCAAACTTAGCTCCCAAAAATTGTGTTTGATTGTAAAAAGCAATTATCAAACATGACAAAGAGTAAAGTTTATATAGACACCAAATTAGTTGCATCATGCTGACGTCATTATATGAACAATTCATGGCAGGACTTGATACATAATCAAGATAAAACACATTATCAGTGTCTGAAATAATCACAAAAACTGTCACATAATCCCACACATCTACACAAAAATATAAATACAAATATGATTAAAAAATATTAACATTTACAACAACAAATATATTAAAAAATATATATTTGTTGTAAAATATAGAAAACCAGATGTGCCATAGTCATCAATCAGACTGTGATTGACAGCAACATGATCATTAAACATGTGCTTGCTGACATAAAAAGAAAGGACACTCATCAACCCCTGTTTCTTTATTATTTCTGACGTAACATGATTGTTTGCCTGACTGGTCACAGTATTTAGGCTCCTAATGGCTAAAAAGTAATACAGTGTTCTTATTTTATGCTTTTAAATTGGCAAAGACCTCAGAATTTGAATTTTATTTTTAAAATTAGAGGGACTGCTTTTACCAAGAAAGGGGTGGGGATTTGACGCAAAGGGAAAGTACCCAGATGTACTGCTGTCATCTGATATAAAGGAGTATTCTTACATTGATGTATTGGTTCTTTTGCTGAAGTAAAGTGAATGCTTTGTCTTAATTTATTTAGTGATTTGTGGTCAGAGATGTAAACACAGTGTTATCTCAGTCTCAGGTCTCCAGCAGTCAAACTAAATATGATTTTCAGTGTTAACAATACAGATATTTACAGGAAGGACACATTTATAATAATTTTGTATCAATTTAATTATAATGTAATCCAAATGTGTGTAAATAAATAGCATTTGAAAGTTTTATAGTTTATGAATAACAGACTTCATTGTGCTCCTGAAACCAAACCTTCACCCTCTGGTGTTTTATCAGTCACACCTCCTGTTTAACAGTTTCCTCCTTTTCTATCAGAGCAGGAAGCAGCGCTGCAGGAGTGACAGTCTGATCAATAATTCATATTGAAGAATCAGAAGAAATGACCTCACAGGGATCAGATTGAACAGGTAAGAAGCAGAACAGTGTTTGTTTCATCAGATTGTGTTTGTTGTTGTTGTTTTGTAGGAATAAGACGACCTGACTCTGTCTCTCTGTGGTTCACTGTTACTGCTGTTAATCAATAATCAATCCCTCAGCGCTGCTGCTGAGGACACTTGTTTGATTATTTTGTGACTTTTCCTTTAAGAACTGGTTCACATTATTTCAAGTTTTTCTTAAAACAGTACTAACGCGTCCATATGTGCATTAAAGCAGTTACTGGTTGCTGTAATCATTCCTGTGGTTCATATGGACCATGAAGAGATCTCTTTCTATCATGACTGTACTGGGAGTGATGGAGGACGAAGGTCACAGTCCTCCTTCTGTGTAGAATAACTTCAACTGATACTAATTAATGAGGCTTCAACAGCATTGAGGTGAAGCTGCTCACACATGTCCAGCTGCATGTATGATGAGACCTGATTCTCACACACAGTCTCTCTAACATGAACACAACTGTTCAAATGCAGCTTTCAACCAACAGCAGCAACAGTGTGACATTGGTCTGTATGAGACTCTGTGCTGACAGTGTAGTTATATTTATGTCTTAATGATGCCCTTTACCAACATAACATCATATAGTGCTGTCAAGATGTGATTTACAGTGTTACAAAGGTCATTACATATTTTTTAAATATTTAGTAAATATTCATGTGGAGCACTTGGTTCATGTAATTTCTTTTATTGTAAAGCACTTTGAGCTGCATTTATGAAAGGTGCTATACAAATAAAGCTATTATTATTATTATTATTATTATTATTATTATTATTATTATTATTATTATTATTATTATTATTATTGTTGTTGTTATTATTATTATTATTATTATTATTGTTATCATAAAGTCTTGATAGTGTAACTGAAATACTGAGGTTTTATTGGCTAAATTACAAATACATTGCATGCATGAGTTGGTTTAGAAAGAAAATCACATAAAAAATGATAATGCAACAGATGCAGCAGCCTCTAACAAACATTTAATGAAGTCAATCTATCCCTAAATTCCAACCAACATTTTCTTTGAAATACAATGGAAATATTAATATTATTACTTTAAGAGACTGTACTTTTGGAAGAAAACCACTTGATTGTACTTGATATTAACTTCAGATGAACTTTAGAATTCATTTTTACAAAGACGAGGACTGTAGATTTTGTCCTTCATCGCTCATGTTGAAAGTGGAAGTGGAAGGGATCTTTTAAAGGCCAGAATGGCCCACGAGGAATAATTACAGCAAATAATAACTGTTTCATTGTGAACCTGTCATTTAACCTAAGGACCTTGTACCTGTAAGGGATCAAATAAGTGAGTATGTTGAGAAATTTCTCCTTTAGCTTTGTTAATTAGTGTTTTAATAATTCAGTAACTCACATGTTGTTTCATGGATTAAGATCTAAAACCTAAAGTCTAATGGTGACGCTGGAAAAAGGATCCTCAGTGGAAACTGCACTCTTCACAGGAAAGGAGATTTCAGGTTATCAAATCTGAGAACTTCAGTAGTATTTAGTAAAAATTATTTCCAAAGATTCATTAATTTATTTAACATTTTTATCCCAAGATGTTCCTGCAGCAGTTTTAACAGTGCTGAAAATGTTCAGTTACAGGAACAGTTTGATTCTGGATAAGACAGAAAACAAAGACACATAATTTAGACACATAATAGAACTGTAGGTCAGACTGGTTTATAGTTTCAATGTCACATCAACTGGAAGACACTGAGGACTGAGCGATGAGAAAACATGCTCAGCATGTGTTTTTGTTGTTAATTTTCACTTATTAATGTTTTTTTATCTTTTCATGACAGACTTCACCAAGACACAAATATCCTGCAGGTGTGATGGACACTAAATAACTTTGGTAAATCTAACTAAATGTTCTGAAGAATTGAATCAACCCAATAATTCATCTGATAAAAGAAGACCAGACTGGTCATAGTTTTCACCTTGTATTGACTTTCTTACTTCATAAACTGCACCTGCTGGTATCTAGGCTGGGTTTATGAAATACTTTATGAACTGTAGCAGCAGGTGAATGCATCATATGCAGCAGAGCTTTTAGACAGAATGTTCTACAGCAAAGGTTCCTGATATTTTTGTCTTGGGAACCCTTTAAAACATTAACGATATGGAGAAACAGAATGACAACATTAGGTAGATAGATTTTAAAGATTATATAAGGAATATGCATTCAGGAAGACATCAAGGAACTTCCAGGTATTGATGGGACCTGAAACACACAATCTGCTTTCCACAGTGAAAAACCTGGAAAAAGGACAGACTACACACACACACAAGAGGCAAAACTCAAGGGCATCATTCACACAGAAGGAGAAGAGAAAAGAGATTCAGGCTGAATCTCCTGCAGGATGAAGATCCAGAGGCAAAACCTTTGAGGAGATCAGACAGGTATGATGAGGCCCATTTAGGATTTTATAAGTCATCAGAAGCACCTTAAAGTCTGATCTAACATGGACAGGGAGCTGATGAAGGGAGGCTGGAATTGGTGTAAGTAGCAGAGTGTTCTCCACTGTTAAGCATAACATTAGTAAAAGCACAGCAAACGTTCCCCTCCTCACTCTAGAACATGTAGAACAACTTCTGTTTCCGCAAAACAACAAAGACATTTCAGTCAGTGGTGGTGGTCAATAAATCACACTTTATTTTAATTATCTTAAAGGTGCAGAAGACTGTAACCTGTTTGTAGTTAACTTTTAAATAAAAGAGCTGTGTAGTCTCACGGCCAAAATACAACAACACGTCTGTCTCAGGATGGCAGCAGCAGAGCTTGTATATTATAATCAGCAAGCTGCTGCACTGACCACAGAAACAGCGTGCATGCATGCTCTATTTTTGCTGGTCTATTGTTTTTTTCTCTATGCGTCGCTATGCGGCTCCAACATGTAAAAACTACATAGAACTATATAAAAATGAAATACCTCATTGTACCAGTGGCAATGTGATGCAGCAGTGCAACCTTGTGGATTTTTTTCATTGTACATTAAAATAAATAAATCAAATCAATGTGTATCCATGATCCTGTAGTTAAAATGATCTAGTTAATTAATTCAGTACCAGTTAATACAGCCTAGGCTTCCAAACCCTGCATAACCAACTGCATTATCACTTGGAAAAACTCAATATGCATGCAGTAAAGGAGTTGGTGTAGCAGGTAGAAAACCCCGCTCTGTCCTGTCTACGTGACAAGTTACATCAGTGCCTGCTGTATCTCAGCTGTCACACGTCTGTTTTCCCTCAATAACCTTCATCAAGACCAGTTAACTGAACTGCCAGTTATGTTTTATCTTGTAATTCAGTGGACGTAAGAGAAGACAAGTGAAACAACTTTATTCATATAGCACTGTTAAAACACAGAGGCAATTCAAAGTCCCATGTAATAACGATAGCAATATATTTATTTATATAGCATTTATCCAAACAAAGTTACAAAGTGCTTCACATATAATCACATAAAAACACACAATAATAATAACATGCAATAAAAAAATAAAGCTGCTAAACAAACAACAGAATAGAAACCAGCCCAACAATACTTAAAAATAGTAAAACCCATAAAACAGAATAAAACTAGAATCAAAAGTACATTTGAGCACAGATTTAAAAGAAGCCACTGACTCAGCCTCCTTATTTACTCAGGCAGGATGTTTTTCAAAGCTCTGGTCCCGCTCAGTCTTCAGCCGAGAGTCTGGAACAGATAGAAGACCAGAGGACCTCAAAGTGCGAGCAGGGTCGTACAGGGATAGAAGGTCTGAGATGTAATGAAAAGTCAAACCATTTAGTGCCTTTTAATGATAATTTTCACATTAGATTTAAATTAGATTTTTAAAAAGTAGATCAATTTGAATATAGACACATATAGACATAGACAGAGCACACTAAGAGCCTGAATATAGTGTCCCTTTTTATGTATTGAGTTGAGCCTTGATTGTGAATGAGATTCCATTCTGGATGTAACTGTGACACTAAAGAGACTCAAAGATTCACAAGTTAAGCATTTCCTCTCATTCATACAGGGGTCTGGGGGATGATGGCTGATAAAGAGAAGCTTTTGAAGACACTGAAAGAGTTGGGAGATGAAGCATTCGAGGACTTTAAGTGGCACCTACAGCAGCCGGACATCCTGGAAGGCTTCTCAACCATCCCAAAGTGTGATCTGGAGAAAGCATGTAGGCGGGACACTGTGGATGAGATAGTACAGACCTACAACCATCAGGCTGTGGAAGTGGTGAAGAAGATCTTAAAGACGATGAACAAGAATGATGTAGTGGAGAAACTGTCAGCTCACGGTAAGCTGCAGGACAGAAACATGAAACTGGGACATGATGTGATCACACAAGTCTTGAAAAACATTTATTATAATAAAGCAGTATATACTAAAAATAAATGTGGAGTTAAAGCTGAATCATTTTATTTGTATTGTTTTCTGAGACTTTCCTGCATCCACACAGTAGATTTGTTGAGGAGAAACAGGCTGCTGTGTGTGAGTTTATGTTACGTAGATAATCAGCAAACATGTTTAAATGTAATACTGGTCCCCCAAAAGAAAATAGTGATGAACTGAAACACCTGAAAAGTAGTGAATTGCTGGAATTTTTCCGCAGTTAAAGGACTTGTTTTCAGTAAATGGAGCTGCCTGAGCTGCTGAGAAGTTAAACTGCCTCTAATCTAATTTAGTGTTCAGTTTAAATAATATCTCACAGTATAGAAGTGCTGCAGAGCTGCACATGCTGTCTGGCCCCCACTGAGGTTTCATACTGGACTGCACTGGTTTGGTATCTGCACCACAGTGGGAGGAGAGGTGCAGTTGAGGGTGTGGTGATCTCAATTCAGCAGCAAACTGCAATCTTGGTGCTGACAATGAGTGCGTCTCATGTTATATTTTAACACATTTTAGTGAAGGCTCACATGTATAAGCCTCTCTGAAATCACACAAACTGCTTTTTTCATGTTTTGCTTGTCTATAAACTTGTGTTCTGGATACATTCCGGTGAGTCTGAATACAGATTAATGATTGATTCTTACCAGCATCTCTCATCCACAACAGCTGCATCCTGTACTGACGACCTTTACTTTACCCTGGTGATTGTCTGTAACGACATCTGAAGGCAGCAGGAATCTGTTCCATCTGCAGACTCTATAGGGATGATGTTGCACATTGTCAAGGCACAATTAAACACACCAGATCTGCTGATAAACTCATGTCTGAAACTTTTACATCCCAAACAACAACGAGTTTCCTCTGAGGAAAAATCCTAGTAAGATTCCCAAACAGTCAGTGCATCATGGCGGGGAAAGCTTTGTGTTTAAAGTGGATGAAAGTAGTGAATATGATTGGCCACAATTGTCACAGCCTTCAAGAAACCCACCTCTAATATATGATAATGTATTCTTCCTGATCCGGCCATGAAAATGCCAAATGTGTGCTGGTCATGATGGTTGTCCAACGCTACATAATAAAGAACTGATAATCCCATGAATGTTGCAGATTGTCTGAAAGAGCTGATGACTACAGAGATAATGTCCTGTCAACCTGTTTAAAGGGAACATTAGCTGGAGAGAACACGAGTTTAATCCAGTTATTTATTTATTTAAAGTAATCTATTCAAGGTTACTCAGTAGAAAGGCTTGAAGCTTTGTTCTGGTTATTTTATATTATTCTACACAGATGAACCAAAGCTTCTACATACCATCACATCCTACCAAACAAGGCTTCAATCTAATCTTGATCTCTGACAGACAGGAAGTAGCTCACAGACCAATCAGCTAATAGTAAACTATGTGAAGAAGAAGATTCGGGAGAATCAGTCTAAAGACAGAAGCATCAATCTGTTCCACTGTCTGAATGAACTGAATGATTTTTCTCTAGTGGAGGAGATCCAACAGTCCCTGAGATCAGGAAGTCTCTCTACAGATGAACTGTTTCCTGCTCAATGTTCATCTCTGGTCTCCATCTTACCGTCATCCGGAAAACATCCAGATGTGAATGACCTGAAGAAAAACTCTGCTTCAGATGAGGCTCTTCAGAGGCCTCTGCCAGAGGTCAAAGCTTCAAATAAAGCTCAGTAAGTGGATTTAAACTTATTTTATGAAGAAAACAAAGTTACCATATCTTGTCATCACTTCTTCTCCAGGTTGAGTGTGTGTAACATCTCAGAGAGAAGCTGTGCAGCTTTGTCCTCAACTCTTCTGCCTCTTTAATTAATCAATTAAAGAGAAATGCATATGGAGCCAGAGTGTGCAACATCTTTTTCCAGCTTTTGAGTCTCCTTCCAGTTATCAGCTCCTCACCACAACCCTTGGTGTGATTTACTTTTCCACTATATATTTTACATATTAACATTTACAAAACCTTCTGCCAAAACTTCTGCATTATGACTTACAGTTGTTGAGTTAAGCCTGTTTATTGAGTGTTGTCCTGTTTGCATTCAGCTCTTCTGCCTGTTTACTTTATCAGTTAATCTTATTAGATCACAAAAAAGTAGGTCAAACCCAGACAGTGATGATTTGATATTGATCTCCTGTAATGAAACAGAAGACTAAATGATAAACTGAATCAAGTTATATTAAGATTGAAGGTTAGCACCACCAGCTGTTTATCTCCTAATATTCACACAGCAGCAGTGGATGGAAACAAACATTCAACATTTACTATTGAACCTTTTCTGAATATTTGGTGAAAATTTGTACAACATTTGACCAAAGTCCTGGAATTTGCTCTGCAGACGTTACTGGAAACTATCGGTCTGCTTATCTGTACTGTTGGGAACAATACAGACAAAAAGAAACACCTGCTCTGATACACAGACAATAATAATAATAATAATAATAATAATAATAATAATAATAATAATAATAATAATTATTATTATTATTATTATTATTATTATTATTGTTATTATTATTATTATTATTATTATTATTATTATTATTATTATTATCATTATTATTATCATTATCATTATAATAATAATTGCTGTATTCTGGTTATAATTGTGTATGCAGGATGGGATTGACAAAGCTAAAAGCATCAGTAATAATTCTGTTTATCAAGTATACAATGTAGTGAAAATGTTTTGGCACAACAGGCAAAGATTTCAATTTTTCTTGACAAAGTCATTAAAAAAATTCAGAACTTGGTGTTTGGAGGTTTGAATATGTATTTTAAATGTTCTAACTAAAGGCAGTGGTATGTTACACAGAAAAAGAAGATCCTGTTAATTGACTGTAATCTGAGTCTCTGTCCTCACAGTCAAAACCAGAGCTCACATTTAGACTAAAATCCCCAAATGTGGCTGTTTGGTTTGACTTTATTTTATTCATATTCTACAATCACAGATGTCACAGCTGCAGTATTTATACTCCACTGTACTATTATTAGTTTATTAAACCAGCCACTACTGTAGGCATGTATATGATTAGAAATGTGTTTAATTTGTCAGTTTGATGAGAAAAGAACAAGTTGATTGAATCTCTGCTTTTTCTACAGGACTTATGAGGACATCATCTCCAAAAGTATTCAGATGTCTTCAGGATCTCCTGATGTCTACCAGCTGAGACCAAAGGAAGAGAAGTTTGGAACTCTGACAAGAAAAACTGTTGGTGAGAAAAACCTGAACAAGAAAAACAAAAGCATCTTACTTGTAGGTGAAACAGGAACAGGAAAATCTATTCTGATCAACGCTCTGGTCAACTACACCATGGGAGTGAAGTTTGAGAACAACATCTGGTTTGAGATCGTAGAAGAAGAGAAGAGAAGTCAGTCAGAGAGTCAGACATCAGATGTGATCGTGTACCAGATCTTTGGTTTTGAAGATAAAACTCTGCCCTTCTCTCTGACCATCATCGATACTCCTGGATACGGAGACATCAGAGGGATTGAACGTGATGTCATCATCAGTCAAAGATTATTTGACTTGTTTCGTTCAAAAGATGAAGTTCATGAAATTGATGCAGTGGGTCTGGTGCTGCAGGCGGGTGTGAATCGAGTGAGTGACCGACAGAAGTACATCTTTGATTCAGTGACGTCTCTGTTTGGAAAAGACATTGAGAAGAACATTGTCGCTCTCATCACACACTCAGATGGAATAACACCTGAAGATGCTCTGAAAGCTCTTAAAGCTGCAAACACTAAAGGTGCCAAAAATGAGAAGAATCAGCTCGTTCACTTCCTGTTTAATAACCGCCAGAACAAACAGAGAACAGAAGAAACAAAGGTTGCTTTAGAGAACGCATGGAGGGTAACAGAGAGAGGAATGAAACGATTCACAGACTTCCTGGAAAAATCTAAACCTCAACAGCTAATAACAACAGTTGAAGTGTTGAAAGCACGCATCAGAATAACAGCCTGCATCCAAAACCTGCAAGACAGAATCCAGCTGATTGAACTAAAACAGAACAAGATCCAACAGACTGAAGAAGCTCTGAAGAAACATGAACAAGAGATGAAGAAGAATAAAGAGTTCACTGTAGAAGTTGATGAGGTCTACAAAAAGAAAGAAAAGATTGATGGAGGGAGGTGGTTGTTTTTTTATAAAGGAGCTGTCACCTGTAACATCTGTAAAGAGACCTGTCACTATCCTGGATGCACAAAGGCCTGGTATCCTGAACACTGTGAGGTCATGAAAGATGGTTACTGTACTGTTTGTACCAGGAAGTGTCGTGCAGAAGATCATGTGAAAGAAAAGTGGAGATATGTGAACAAGATAAGAAAAGTTAAGAAGACCTTAGAAGATGTGAAACAGAAATATGAAAAGAATAAGGTAGATCGTGAACAGAAGAAGAGCCTTCTGGAAAATCTTCAAACAGAGATGGAAGAACTGAAATCAGAGAAGATTCAGCTGCTTACAGAGGTCTACCAACATGTGGAACAACTAGAGCAGATCGCCCTGAATGATAGTTCTTGGTCTACTCATGTCCACTTGGACTTCCTGATTGAGAAGATGAACGAGATCAAAGCCACAGAGAAGGTCAAGAAGCTGGAGGAGATGAAACGTCGAGAGGATGAAAGAACCAAAGCAGCAATGCGATATTATATGTTTGGCAGGTAAAGCAGTTAAAGATGCAGTGATGTAGATGAACAACATCAGACAGCTGTGTAGACAACAAGCTCTACACTGTTCATATAAATGTTTAAACATCACAAACATTATTTCATTTTAATCTTATTAAGTGTGATGTTGATGTAATAACTTCATCTTTGAAAAACAAAAATTGTGTGATTCTGGGAAACCGCCTCCTCTGTGATGTATAACTGTTCATTTAGTTTAATGTTTAATTATCGTTTGTTGATCCACTTCAGTGAAAGTAAAGCCAGAGTTTATCTTATAGTGACAGCAGCTGTTGGTTTTCTTGTTATGGATTCTCACATCAATCACTCTCATAGTTCAGCCTCTTTTCTGCTCTCAGCTTCATCAGATCAAAACTCTTCATCAGTGTGTTCAGCTGCACTTCAGTAACCAGTTTACAGTCGACTCTCTGCACTCAGCTGATTTCTGTCCTGTCATGTAAACCAGAAACCTGGTTTCTGTATCACAGTAGAGGATTACAGAAACCTGAGGTTCCTCGATCCTCACTTGAACTGGAAGTCGTTCTGCTCTGCCATCTTGCAGGTCGTCCCAAAGCTCTTATTCCTGCTCTGAGGAGCCATGAGTGAAGATACACAAGAGCCTTCACGTCTTTTACTGGCCGACACGCCTCCTTATTGGAAAGCTGATCAGTAGGCTTGTTTCAGATGAACTGCTCCTTTCTTGTAAAGTGGAGGGATCAGGCGGCAGCATCAGCAGGAAGTGACAAAAAGCTGCAGTCAAGTCAGACAGTTTCCAGCAGCTTTCAAAGAATCTACAGGAAGTCACAGAAATATTTACATCCTGTTAGATCTGATCCTGATTTAATAAAATGTTATCAGATCAATCTACTCAAGCTCAGCTGATCAATCACTAACATTGTTTTAATGCTGTTCTGTATGATAGAATATAAACTGTTAAAATGACCTATAATCAATAATCAAAACAACATTTATTCTGTAATCTCCAATATTAGACTATTAAATTATTTTACATAGAAATGTAACTGTTGCAGCAAGCGGATCACTACCTGCTGGTCAACATGCCGACTGTAATCAGCTGATGTCACACTAATCAAACTCATTCACATCTCATTGATGAAAGAAAGAAATTCTAATAAAATGAAATTATTATTTTTTTCTATGTAATTTAGTTTTTGGGAGAGATCTTTGTATAAGCTTTTATCTTCTTAGCTCTCCTGCACAGATGTTTATTTACTTTAAATGAATGAATAGTTGAGTTTATGCAGGTAAAAGTGTGTTTGTTACCTACATGTGAATGTCTCTGTGTACATATCAAATGTTTCAATATTGTATAAAAACATTGTATTTTATGATGCACAAACAAATAAAGTAAAACACAAATCAAACCAACTCAAATTGTAAGCAGAAATAGACATTATATCATTTATCTGTCAAATATTCAGACTGCTGGGGCTTCACATCAATAATTAAATAATGATGTAATCTTCATATTGTGTCTGTTGTAATATTTGGTTATTGAATGTTTTCTGTCTCTTTGGCTGATAAAAGTTGTTGATCAAACACCTGAGCCAATCAGCTCTTTGATCAGGTGACATCCATTCTCCCATCATGCCCTGATCCTTGCAGTGGCTTCTGGCCTGGAAACTGATTTACAAACATAATTTTTCACCAACTAATTACTATATTTGGAATAACAAGAATATTCAATATAAAATAAGTCACTAATGGGTTGACAATGGTATTTATTGATTAAACAACTTGTTAATGCTGATGGGAAGTTACTAACAATAATGAATTCCTCTCTGAGTTCAGGTCACCAGTTATGCAGTGGTTTTTGATGCTTTGCTGAGGGCTGTGCTGCAGCTTCTCAGAGGTTCAGTAATCAAGGTTTCAATGATTCATCCATTCAATAGAGGTATATTCCTTGGAGAAGTTGACATTAAGAATAAATGCTTGAATCAATAGGAATTACATATAAGCTGTAACTCTGCCCCCAAGAAGATTCTTTGGGGCTTCACTTTATGTAGAAATTAATTGGCAGAATATTTGGTGAGTCTGAGCCGGCTACTTCTGGTTAAACCCTCTGCTAACTTGAATGGGGATAAAATAATTCAATCATGCGGCTCTTCTAGACTTTCCAAATGTTATTGGACTGAATGGATCAGATTCTGATAGTGAAATGAACCATTTTATAGAAATCAGAGATTCCTTCTCATTAGTGACACCTGTAGCCATTTAATGAGCTGTAACATCCTGGTGCTCGCACTCGCTTGTTTCAGCAAAGCATCTCTCACTCCCACTCAGTCTGCAGAAAATCCAGCCCGAGTTCTTCACGTGAAAATCAGACCACAGGCTGATACAGACAACCGAGAAAGTTGGGGAGGGTCTCATTCTTTATGTTACATTACTACCTGTTCACTTATTGGCAATAAAAAACTATTAATACATGTAAATTGCTTCACAATTCTACATATAGAACCTTTAACATTAGATTTTGTTTTCTCTTAAGTGATAACAGATAGTAGCTTAGATACACAGTAACCAATAAGTATTTTGTATTTAATTAAACTGTATAATGTCAATAACTTTAATACTTTAATACTATTGGCTGCTGGAGGAAAGAGGTTTGATTTCTGTTAAAAAGGCTTTCTGGCAGAAAGACCTGAAGGTAAACTTCTCTCATGAGCTCTAATTTGTTCTTCTTCTCTCCTCCCGTGACCTGGAAACCGTTCCTCCACCGCCATCATGGAGGATCTTCCAATCCCTGAAATGCTCCTGGAGGAGACGAGGAGCGAGGAACCACAGGTGTATCCTCTGTGGAAGTTTTTTTACAGGACGGCAACACCCCTTCATTGAATCTGTTTATTGATTGATCAGCTGATCTGATGGGACAGTAAACAGTCGGGCTGTTGTTGTAATAATCTACCTGTGGAACAAGAATGAAAGCATCAACAGCTGCTGATCATATTTAATAATAAAGTGCAAATGACTGAATCATGAATCAATAACAAAAAACACTCTTGTTACTTTATTATTTTTCTTCATAAATCAAAAGTCTTCTCCTTTATTCTTTTGTTTCAGTGCGTCTCAGCTCCTTCAGGAAAATATGACGTCACACAGCTGCGTCTCCTATAAAATCATCCTGAGCCTGAAAATGACGTCAGACTGTCACAAACTAAACAAGCAACATTTTATTTAAACATATTCCTTTTCATTGGTTGTGTTCTTTCAGTAATTAACAGATTTAAATTGTCTATTTGTGTCTTATTCTGTGACAGACAGTCGCTGCTATAGATCTATAATCAAATAATAAAACACTGGAGCAGTTATCAGCTGTTCCAGGTATCACTATGTGGAAATTATTAAGTAACAGTGTAACGTGTTAATTAATTGTACATGAATTACAACTTTAAACTTTATAGATTAAACTGTTAGTTAATAATTTCTACATCATATTTTGATCACTGACTTCTTCATATTTGACAGTTGAGGTGATGTCCGTCATGAGTAGTTGTCGTCTCCTCAAAATGACGCTGGAGTGAACGAGAATTAAAACTCTCTCATCCTCACTGAGAGGAGCTGAGACACGAGGAAGAGACGTGAGAGAGGGAAGTGAGGAGACACATTAGTGTAAAGAAAAACACCTACAGTGAACTGCAGCTGGGACGATGAGAGCGACTCCCTTATGTGACGTAATTTGACACATTGTTGAAAAAAAAAAGCTCATTTTAAGGGAGCTGCTCAACATTCCCACTTTTCCATCTGAATTTCTGCTTTTATGTCTCGTTAAACTAATAAAATCATACATTAACCTTTAACAGGACAATTTTAATGATACATAAAATGTAAATCCAGCAAGAAATTCAACCTGCAAGTTGCTCTTTAAGTTGATTCATGAGAGCGGGCATACATCACTTCCCTGTCGTCAGAAAGGCCACGCCCCCTTTTGGATGAAAACAAGTGTTGTAAAAGTGCTGCACAAAAATTGGAAAATTTAGTGGCACCATGTCTAAAAGCTGCTGCGTCACGTTTTGCACATCGAACAATAAAAAAACCTCCAGTTTACAATTTCCTTTACATCCCCAAAGAGCAAAAGACGGTAAAAGAAGAGATCTGAGAGATTTATTTATAAATCAGCACGTAAAATCTTTAACTGCCTTCCTTAGTGCAGCATCTCTAGATTTCATTAGTTTCCACAAATGTTCATTAAACCATTAAACAGTAAACTGTTTTTATTTATAGATTTTATCTGTATCCTCACATTAAATCTTTCCCTCACAGAGTTGATTGTGTGAGTAAAAGTATCACAGCCATAGTCCAGATCATCAGAGGACAGAACATCATCCCAGTTCAAGCTGTTCATTTCATTGGATAATTCTTCTTGCTTAGCTCTGGGTATGCATTGAAGGATCATTGTCTTAGTTGCTGTGGTCTTAAATCTACTTTTAGTCAGTTTTCTCGATTAGATTAGATTATCCTTTACATTTACAAATGTAATATTAGATACATAGATGTCTGGTGAACAACATGTATCTGAACATATTAAAAAGAAAATCTTTTCTACATAAACAGTCCCGTTTCATGCTGAATTTATTTTAATAATCACCCAGTTTGAAACCTTCTGGTCTCCCCTCTCTGACCTTCTGTGGTTATTTCCTGGTTAAAGTCGTTTCCTGTAACTTTTTTATTTTCCGCATCGTCTTTCTTTATCTTTCTTTGACTATTTCAGTGTTTCAGACCTCCTCCTCTTTGCTGTCACCGTTAGTTTCATGTGAATGTAAAAAGCATGTTCATGTTCCATCTGTGCTGAAGTCAGTCTGAAGTTGGTCGTGCGTTTCATAAATACTTCAGTAAAATACAGTTAAAAGACATGAATACACCTCCTCTGTGAAACATCTTTTACAGTTCAGAGTTGGAATCATTTTGGAGATATTTTAATGGTTAAAGTTAAAAAAGTTAAAATTGTGCAAAAACACACAAATCACAAACTGTTAACATGTAAAACATACATGATATATAAAAACATAATCTTCTGATAGTCCAGTTATGAGAATAAAATGGTGAAAGTATCTTTTAAATATTATTAGACTACTTGAATAACTTGTTCACTCCATCAGTGACAGAGTGTCAGAGAGGAGTTACAGGAAGTCATTTTGTTGTGATCTGATCAACATGCAGCATCAGGATGTGAGAGCTGAGTGTGATTCAGGTTTGTTATGACACAGAGACACAGAGAGTATTTCTGTTTTATCCTAGTATTTAAAACCCTTGTTGTTGTGTTTGGTGCTTGTATATGTCAGCAGGGTCTACATGTCCTGTACATATGATAGAACTGAAGTATGCACCCAGGGCTGCACAGTTAATCAAAATGTTATTGATATCACAATATGGATAAGTGTAATATCCAAATCACATCAGCTACAGTTTTTTGTTACAAGTTAAATGTGACAGTATAACTTTATAAATGAGGTATAATTGGTCTACAAATCATAAGACATAAAAGAACTTGATGGTTTGGACTCCTGCAAAAATTAAATCATCCTCATTTTACTATTTTTTTTCCAGTTAAAATTAAAATGATGATGCAAAAATGATCACTCCACTAAAACTGCAAATAGTATTGCAAAATAATCATAAAATGATTTTTTTTTTTTTTTTACCAGTATTCAAAGTGTCACTGAAAATTCGCCACTGGGTGGCACTGGTGCTTTCAGCTATAGTTTTATAGTCACAGAGTTAGACCATTTTGATCAGCATTACTTTGTGATTAACAATATATAGGTTACAAAATGGTTATATACTTCATAAACATTGAATCAAACTTCTGGATTTAAGGAACACATTACATCGTTGCTTTTAAGTTTGTGTCATAAATGTATTTTTCCTCGACACAGATGGGAAGTCTCTGGTGGTGGAATGGGAGGAGACTATCCTGTGGAGAGTCAAAACTGACACTTTTAGGTGGAGAAAGCGTTGTCACTTTACCTTTGAAGGCATTTCCAAACCAAAGTTGAATATACATCCATTTTCTTATCACTGATGAGCCCAGACCTCCTTTGGGCTTTCACAGAGAAAAGCAAAAAAAGAAGGGAGAAGTACTGGTTTTCCTACACCCCTATTGGTTCGCGTGTGATTTAACCATTCACAAGTACTGCCAAAGAGTCCTAAATGATGGGAGGTCTCCTTTAGTCTCATCCACAAATGATCATAACAAAACATCTTATTGGTGAAACAGTCATATCGTATCATCACGTGCATTACAAAATCAAGCAGCAAAATAAGGTAACATGACAGTCTGTCTGAAAGCTGAAACAGAGGTGAAGGTGGTTAGATTAAATGTCACATCAGCTTCTAGATGTGAGAAGCTACAATATGTCTTTCGGTACAAAAAGAGGAACCTACAGCCTGTTTCAGGCACAAGATGAGCTGCACAACCAGCACATACTGAAAACCACAAACTGTCATTTAAGGGTCAGAGCACATGTTGTTTCTGTCACAACCCGGCTCTAGACTGTGGGGAAAAAAAATCACACGGGTATTCAATAGTACAACATTTATGTAACACAAAGTACTCAATACAAACAAAAAATAACAAAAGGTGTGGTGAGTCTGTGAAATCAGTCATGTAGATGAGTGAGTGTATGTTGTGTGGGTATTGTGTGGTGAAACATAAGAAAAGGAACCAAAAAGTAACGCAGGAGTGTGTTTGGGAGAGAAGAGACTGACTATATACGGGGCACACTGGGTCCAGGTGGGTCCCATCCTGATAACCAGTGTGCTCAGGAACCTGCAGCAACAAGGAGCACAAAGCAGAGAGGCCGCCACACTTCCTGTTGTCTTCACAGTGGAAAGTCTCTAACCTACATAGTAATACAACTATTTAATGCAAAACAATATGTATAAAAAAGCTGGTTATCTAAAACATTTATTTAAACTAAAATATTTAAATAATTATTATCAGAATTGTGTTAAAAAGGGTTATCAGAAACAATCTTAAAACACACATTATCAAAACAGAACTAAAACAAAGAGAAGTGAGTATATATAAAAGGAGAAGGGTGTCATCAAAAACAGCATCTTAATTTCAGTTACACTCTCATATCAATGCAACAACTCAAGCAAACAAAAGTTTAAGACAGTTCTCAGTGAGTAACATGTCCACAGTGTCTCAGCAACCTCGACCCCTTCTTCTCTTACAAAATGCACCAGATTCCTCATAATACAGACAGCAGGTACGCTTTCAGGGTTGTACATGATTTCAGGTCATTGTGGAAAATGAGAGGATTTCTAACATCCATAGGTAAACAAATAGTACATGCATAACTAGTTTTAACCTGCTAGAATCTATTTTACTCCAACAGGAAGTGGCTGTTTGCAAGTGTGAGGCACACACCCAAGCACAGGACTCAGTGATAAGATGAAATGAAAGTGTTGATGCAGCAGCAAAAGCAGCTACACACGCTCCAATCCAAACTGTGGTGCAAATGTCTAACATTTCTTAAAACCTTTTCTGTCTCCGTAGCTGAACTGGTTAAAATCCAGCAGAATGCTCCTACAAAAGAGCGAAAACTGTGCCAAAATGTTTGTTTTCTTATCTTGTGAGATTGACACATGGGAAGAAGGACCACATATCAACAGGGGGGATGATGGAGACTGCCAACAGATATTGGTACACACAATATCTGTAAAATGTCAGATTACTTAGAGATTGATTTGAAAACATACTGTGATTATCATTTCCAGACTGGAGGAGCAGTAGAGCGAGACAATGGCAAAAACAAACTAGCTGAAGTGTGTGAAGAAACAGGGCTCAGTTGGGTAAAAGTCCTCCCCTGAGTGCTATTGAGCATGAGGAGACAAAGCAAATCTAAAACAGGTTTGTCCTCATTTGAGATCATCATGGGAGACTCATGGACACAGGGATGTCTTCTCCTGGGCAATTACAACCCCTGAGGGGGAAGGAGGTTGATGATACCATGCTAAACTACTGCATTAACCTTTCCAACTCTCTAAAGTCTATCCATACTCAGGTGGAAGCAGCACTGCCAGTACTGGGTGGTGGTTAAGGACTGCAAACAGCAGAACTGGCAAAAACCACATTGGACAGGCCCATTCCAGGTTCTACTGGTAACCAACTGCAGTAAAGATAGCAGAAAGAGCTACATAGATCCATGTCAGCCATTGCAGAAAGGCCGCAGGTGAAATTATTATCATGCTATTAAGACCTCAGAATTTGAATTTACCACCAGTCAAATTAGAGGGACTGCTTTTACCAATAGAGGGGTGGGAGTGTGACGCAATGGGAAAGTACCCAGATGTACTGCTGTCATCTGATATAAAGGAGTATTCTTACATTGATGTATTGGTACTTTTGCTGAAGTAAAGTATCTGAGTTCTTCTTCCATAACTGACACCAGGAGACAGAGAGTTCAGCAGAAGAACTAAACTAAAACTACATCTTGAATGTTTTGTCTTATTTTATTTAGTGATTTGTGGTCAGAGATGTAAACACAGTGTTATCTCAGTCTCAGGTCTCCAGCAGTCAATCTAAATATGATTTTCAGTGTTAACAATACAGATATTTACAGGAAGGACACATTTATAATCATTTTGTAAGACTTGTGGCACAAAGATCTATTTAATTTTAATGTAATCTAAATGTGTGTAAATAAATAACATTTGATAGTTTTATAGTTTGTTATTTTGTCTGAATACCAGAATTCATTGTGCTGCTGAAACCAAACCTACAACATCTGCTGTGGTCGTTATTTTTAACAGTAACTTCCTGTTTTACAGTTCTCTCTGTTCTATCAGAGCAGGAAGCAGCGCTGCACGAGTCACAGTCTGATCAATAATTCAGATTCAAGAATCAGAAGAAACGACCTCACAGGGATCAGATTGAACAGGTAAGAAGCAGAACAGTGTTTGTTTCATCAGATTGTGTTTGATGTTGTTGTTTTGCAGTAATAAGACGACCTGAGAGTTGAACTATGAACAGAGATTAGTGGGATAGTAAGGTGTGTTGAACCTGCAGGGTTTTCAATGTCACAAAGGTTTCTCTCTGTTAACCTTCTACATCACCATGGTAACTCTCTGTTAACCTGCTACATCACCATGGTAACTCTCTGTTAACCTGCTACACCACCACGGTAACTCTCTGTTAACCTGCTACATCACCATGGTAACTTATGCTGCAAACTTAACCTGGTCTGGAGCAGGTTATGTTCTGAGTTTTGGCTTAAATGACAAGTCTGTTTAACACTGCTGATACTGCAGCTATTAGAACACTGATTAGAATATTGATTGATTTGATGTCATATTGTAAATGTATAATGAGGTTAGGGTTACTGTGGGATGGGATTCTGTTACAATATATCAAACTGTATTCCAAATAATAATAAAAAAAACTAATAAAGAACAAAAAACTAATGAAGACATACTTTGAACAAAAAATAACAATAATAATAAAATTGATTAGTCTATTGGTATTTATCACAGTTAATATTCAATCAATAATATTAATTTCACTTTGATTTGGCCATAAACTAAAGTGATTTCCACTGATCCTTCATTATGGGACAGAATCAGACCTGAATGTTTAAATCTGCTGCATCAAGTTTAAAGTTTACGAGCTCTGGATGTGGGAGACACAGACAGGTAAAATAAATATATTAACTAATTATGAATGAGTTTTTTAATTAATGAATTTACATGATCAGCAATTTTCTGCCAGTGTTCCTCTCTCGCATTCTTTGCAACAGTGTTGCTTTTTGCTGTGATAATGTATTTATATTATTCATATCTCTCTATTATAATGACCTGTTCCTCCTGACTGAAGCAGGCAGCACTCAATCGGTCCGTTTTGTGCATAAAGAGTCAAATGATGCGTCAAATGCCCCATTTAATGGGGACGCACACAGAGCCTGAAGCAGAAAGCCTGAGTTAACAAAGAAAGTTCATATCTACCGTTGTGATATTGATTGGGACAGTGTGCAGTTTTAAACATTAAAGATACACTGGAGTTAGCTCAAAGCTAATTTACATCTGTAGTCCCCCACAATCAAAACATACAACATCACAACAACAAACAGTACAAAGCAAAAAAAAAACCACACAGAACAAACCATACAAAATACAAAATACAAAATACAAAATACAAAATACAAAATACAAAGCTACACACAACAACACATCACATACTCCCACAATGTCAATCAGAAATGAATAATGTAAACTTGTCAAATTAAAAGCCAGACTACCTGCACTAATGAGAAGACCATAGATGGAGTTTAGACTCAGTGGTCACACAGCTGATTGGTCTTTAGTAGATTTTTTAATTTGGCCTTGAATGTATTGATTGAACTGCAGCTCTTCATATCATCGGGTAGGACGTTCACTGAGTTGTGTCTTTCACAGAGAAAGCTGACTGTCCAAATGCAGTGTGATGAAATGGTTCAATCATGTATAGAGGATATTCTGGAGGATCTAATAGAACTTACTGAGTGAGTGAACACAAAGTCACATAGTGGAGGAGGACAAACCATTTAACATTTATAAACTAGGCACAAATTAGAGAATAATCTAAAATTGTCAAAGCTCAGTAACTTGTATTATTGTGAGTGTGAGAGAGGAGTTACAGGAAGCCATTTTGTTGTGATCAGAACAACATGCAGCAGCAGGATGTGAGAGCTGAGTGTGATTCAGGTTTAGTTTGACTCAGAGACTGATGAGGAAATATGAGATCTGTAAAAACAGTTTACTTTAAAAATGTGTTTAACATACAGATGACAGTTTTATTACTTTTTTTTTTAGTGTTTATAAATTTGAGAGTTTGATATATTTTTTTAAATTCATAAAAAAAAATCTAGTGATATTAGGGGACTTTTGTTATTTTGAAAAAATAAAAAATAAATACACCTCCTCTGTGAAACATCTTTTACAGTTCAGAGTTGGAATCATTTTGGAGATATTTTAATGGTTGAAATTAAAAAAGTTAAAATTGTGCAAAAACACAAATCACAGACTGTTAACAAGTAAAAACATGCATACATATATAAAAACATAATCTTCTGATAGTCCAGTTATAACAATAAAATGGTGAAAGTATCTTTTAAATATTATTAGACTACTTGAATAACTTGTTCACTCCATCAGTGACAGAGTGTCAGAGAGGAGTTACAGGAAGCCATTTTGTTGTGATCTGATCAACATGCAGCAGCAGGATGTGAGCTGAGTGTGATTGTGACCCCCCCCCTCCCCTTCCTTCCTCTCTGTTTGGGTGTTTGAACTATTTTACTTTCCTTTTCTTCCCCGCTGTGTCGCAGATATTATTCTCCGTATGGTAAGGTCATAAGTGACAGTTTTCAGTGTTTAATGACTCCTCTCTGCTCTCACTGTTAGTTTAATGAGTCGCTCGGTTGTTGAAAGTGTTTGTGTGAATATCTTGTGTTTGTCTTCAGATCAGATCTGTTAACAGTTTGTGTTCAGGATCAGTAACTGCTCCAACAGCAGGAGAGATGATGGTGACATATAGTCATGTGTGAATGTGTTGCTTTTCAATGTTAATGATGATCCATCAACAACTTTTATGTTCTCATGTTTCATATTGTTGCAGATGTGTTTCTCTGTGCTGAAGTCAGTCTGAAGTTGGTTATCTGACTCCTTTAACCAATCAGAGGGAGTTTTTAGGGAGCGTCAATAACTGACTTGTCATCATACAACAGGTAGGAAATTATTATTGAAAATAGTCTAATGTTTTATTTCTATTTGTTGTTAATATTATTATTAATTCCTGCAATAGACTATCCACAGGATCAGGCTCAATGTGGATTGGTCTTTAAGCTGAATGACTGAAATTTCTGTCACTTGACTTAAAATTAATGTTTAATGATACAAAAGTAAAAAACAAGTGTGAAGTTTAATCATAAATTCTTACTGTTAACCAGCACTCATTACCTTTCCCAAACTTAAATAACTTCTTGATAGAATTTAAATTGTATATGGATTCTTTAAAGTGAAGCAAACTTAGCTCCCAAAAAATGTGTTTGACTGTAAAAAGCAATTATCAAACATGACAAAGAGTAAAGTTTATATAGACACCAAATTAGTTGCATCATGCTGACGTCATTATATGAACAATTCATGGCAGGACTTGATACATAATCAAGATAAAACACATTATCAGTGTCTGAAATAATCACAAAAACTGTCACATAATCCCACACATCTATACAAAAATATAAATACAAATATGATAAAAATATTAACATTTACAACAACAAATATATTAAAAATATATATTTGTTGTAAAATATAGAAAACCAGACGTGCCGTAGTCATCAATCAGACTGATTGACAGCAACATGATCATTAAACATGTGCTTGCTGACATAAAAAGAAAGGACACTCATCAACCCCTGTTTCTTTATTATTTCTGATGTAACATGATTGTTTGCCTGACTGGTCACAGTATTTAGTCTCCTAATGGCTAAAAAGTAATACAGTGTTCTTATTTTATTCTTTTAAATTGGCAAAGACCTCAGAGTTTGAATTTTATTTTTAAAATTAGAGGGACTGCTTTTACCAAAAAAGGGGTGGGGATTTGATGCAAAGGGAAAGTACCCAGATGTACTGCTGTCATCTGATATAAAGGAGTATTCTTACATTGATGTATTGGTACTTTTGCTGAAGTAAAGTATCTGAGTTCTTCTTCCATAACTGACACCAGGAGACAGAGAGTTCAGCAGAAGAACTAAACTAAAACTACATCTTGAATGCTTTGTCTTATTTTATTCAGTGATTTGTGGTCAGAGATGTAAACACAGTGTTATCTCAGTCTCAGGTCTCCAGCAGTCAAACTAAATATGATTTTCAGTGTTAACAATACAGATATTTACAGGAAGGACACATTTATAGTCATTTTGTAAGACTTGTGGCACAAAGATATATTTAATTATAATGTTATCTAAATGTGTGTAAATAAATAACATTTGATGGTTTTATAGTTGTTATTTTGTCTGAATAACCAAACCTACACCCTCTGCTGTGGTCGTTATTTTTAACAGTAACTTCCTGTTTTACACAGTTCTCTCTGTTCTATCAGAGCAGGAAGCAGCGCTGCACGAGTCACAGTCTGATCAGTAATTCAGATTGAAGAATCAGACGAAACGACCTCACAGGGATCAGATTGAACAGGTAAGAAGCAGAACAGTGTTTGATTCATCAGATTGTGTTTGATGTTGTTGTTTTGCAGTAAGAAGAAGACTTGAAGGTTTTACTATGAACAGAGATTAGTGGGTTAGTGAGGTATGTTGAACCTGCAGGGTTTTCAATGTCACGAAGGTGTCTCTCTTTTAACCTGCTACATCACCATGGTAACTCTCTTTTAACCTGCTACATCACTATGGTAACTCTCTGTTAACCTGCTACATCACCATGGTAACTCTCTTTTAACCTGCTACATCACCATGGTAACTCTCTTTTAACCTGCTACATCACTATGGTAACTCTCTGTTAACCTGCTACATCACTATGGTAACTCTCTGTTAACCTGCTACATCACCATGGTAACTCTCTTTTAACCTGCTACATCACCATGGTAACTCTCTTTTAACCTGCTACATCACTATGGTAACTCTCTGTTAACCTGCTACATCACCATGGTAACTCATGCTGCAAACTTAACCTGGTCTGGAGCAGGTTATGTTCTGAGTCTCAGCTTAAATAAAAAGCGCTGCCCTTTACTAACCACCTGATTTGCTGCCAAGTCTGTTTAACACTGCTGATACTGCAGCTATTAGAACACTGATTAGAAAATTGATTGATTTGATGTCATATTGTAAATGTATAATGAGGTTAGGGTTACTGTGGGATGGGATTCTGTTACAATATATCAAACTGTATTTCAAATAATAATAAAAAAAACTAATAAAGAACAAAAAACTAATGAAGAAATACTTTGAACAAAAAATAATAATAATAATAAAATTGATTAGTCTATTGGTATTTATCACAGTTAATATTCATTCAATAATATTAATTTCACTTTGATTTGGCCATAAACTAAAGTGATTTCCACTGATCCTTCATTATGGGACAGAATCAGACCTGAATGTTTAAATCTGCTGCATCAAGTTTAAAGTTTACGAGCTCTGGATGTGGGAGACACAGACAGGTAAAATAAATATATTAACTAATTATGAATGAGTTTTTTAATTAATGAATTCACACAATCAGCAATTTTCTGCCAGTGTTCCTCTCTCGCATTCTTTGCAACAGTGTTGCTTTTTGCTGTGATAATGTATTTATATTATTCATATCTCTCTATTATAATGACCTGTTCCTCCTGACTGAAGCAGGCAGCACTCAATCGGTCCGTTTTGTGCATAAAGAGTCAAATGATGCGTCAAATGCCCCATTTAATGGAGATGCACACAGAGCCTGAAGCAGAAAGCCTGAGTTAACAAAGAAAGTTCATATCTACCGTTGTGATATTGATTGGGACAGTGTTCAGTTTTTAAACATTAAAGATACACTGGAGTTAGCTCAAAGCTAATTTACATCCACAGTCCCCACAATCAAAACATACAACAGCACAACAACAAACAGTACAAAGCAAAAAAAAAACACACAGAACACAAAATACAAAATGCAAAATACAAAATACAAAATACAAAATACAAAGCTACACACAACAACACATCACATACTCCCACAATGTCAATTAGAAATTAAAAATGTAAACCTGTCAAATTAAAAGCAAGACTACCTGCACTAATGAGAAGACCATAGATGGAGTTTAGACTCAGTGGTCACACAGCTGATTGGTCTTTAGTAGATTTTTTAATTTGGCCTTGAATGTATTGATTGAACTGCAGCTCTTCATATCATCGGGTAGGACGTTCACTGAGTTGTGTCTTTCACAGAGAAAGCTGACTGTCCAAATGCAGTGTGATGAAATGGTTCAATCATGTATAGAGGATATTCTGGAGGATCTAATAGAACTTACTGAGTGAGTGAACACAAAGTCACATAGTGGAGGAGGCCAAACCATTTAACATTTATAAACTAGACACAAATTTGAGAATAATCTAAAATTGTCAAAGCTCAGTAAATTGTGTTATTGTGAGTGTCAGAGAGGAGTTACAGGAAGCCATTTTGTTGTGATCAGATCAACATGCAGCAGCAGGATGTGAGAGCTGAGTGTGATTGTGACCCCCCCCCTCCCCTTCCTTCCTCTCTGTTTGGGTGTTTGAACTATTTTACTTCTGTTTTCTTCACCGTCATGTCGCAGATATTATTCTCCGTATGGTGAGGTCATAAGTGACAGTTTTCAGTGTTTAATGACTCCTCTCTGCTCTCACTGTTAGTTTAATGAGTCGCTCGGTTGTTGAAAGTGTTTGTGTGAATATCTTGTGTTTGTCTTCAGATCAGATCTGTTAACAGTTTGTGTTCAGGATCAATAACTGCTCCAACAGCAGGAGAGATGATGGTGACATATAGTCATGTGTGAATGTGTTGCTTTTCAATGTTAATGATGATCCATCAACAACTTTGATGTTTTCATGTTTTATATTGTTGCAGATGTGTTTCTCTGTGCTGAAGTCAGTCTGAAGTTGAGCGTCAATAACTGACTTGTCATCATACAACAGGTAGGAAATTATTATTGAAAATATTCTAATGTTTTATTTCTATTTGTTGTTAATATTATTATTAATTCCTGCAATAGACTATCCACAGGATCAGGCTCAATGTGGATTGGTCTTTAAGCTGAATGACTGAAATTTCTGTCAGTTGACTTAAAATTAATGTTTAGAGAGTTAAACAGAAGAACTAAACTAAAACTACATCTTGAATGTTTTGTCTTATTTTATTTAGTGATTTGTGGTCAGAGATGTAAACACAGTGTTATCTCAGTCTCAGGTCTCCAGCAGTCAAACTAAATATGATTATTGAACACAAAGTCACATAGTGGAGGAGGACAAACCATTTAACATTTATAAACTAGGCACAAATTTGAGAATATTTGTAAATTCATCAGTATTGTGTTTGTATCAGGATCCAGCAGCAGAGACCAGAATCTCCTGAACCCAGCTCTGCATCCACAGAGATCAATAGGACCATGGATTCATCTCTTCTTTCCAAAACACATGGAGAGTAAGTCAAGATAATGTCACTGTATTGTTTTATTCTTTTGAACATTTGCTGATGAGGGGAAGCTGAAGCAGCAGACAGTATCAGGAGACCAGAAGCACTGCAGATTCTGTGCTCACAGAAGGAGCACGAGGAGAACATGTCTCCATGTCTCTGATGGAGGTCACTGAGGGGGAGTTAAAAACAAGGAGTTGATGAGATACACTCTGAGATGCTGAAGTTTCTGGACATTGTGGGGCTGTCTTGGCTGACAGAGAAGGGGGTCTGGAGGATGTGATCTAAATATTGAGGTATCACACTGCTCAGCCTCTCTGGGAAAGTTTATGCTGGATGCTGGAAAGGTGGCAGATTGTTCAAACTCAGACTGAGGTGAAGTGATGGGGATTCTGTCCTGGTCCTGGATTTGGGGATCCTGGAAGTCAGTCAGAGTTGGGGGTGCTGAGAGAAAGTTTATATGATGATGTCAAATTAAATGCTGCAACATTCATGACTTTTGTATTAATCTGAATGGCCAAAGACATTTTACACCAGTTTTAGAATATTTTACACACAACAGACAACAAACTTAAATACCAACATGCTGTATGTCAAAGCAGCGTAGCAGCATATTCAGCTATGGACAGTTCACACACAGGATGCAGGTTTATTCCTAATCAGAAGATGATTTATTGTTGATTGAGCCACAGCCACGTTATACGGTACAGGTATCAATACAACAAGGTACTTGAACTCTATAACACACACACACACACACACACACACACACACACACACACACACACACACACAGACACACACACACACATACACATACACACACAGCAACCAAAAGCATTAACAAGTAACTCTGAACAGGCTGTAGGCAGTGCTTTACAAACAGACTTTCATTGATAACTACACTCTAAAACACAACTCTACACTACAGAGACGTCCTCTTGCTCTCATTTGAAGCATGTTGCACTACCAGATCTGTGACAGAAACAAGAAATAATGTAACTTACTAAATGATACAATCAATTCATTCATACGCCCTGTAACTGGTGAGACAGGAAATTGAGAGACGGTAGCGAGCTACATAACTAATCATCCAGTAGCACCATCACACCAAGTTTAAAACAATGAACACACAAAGCATCTGAAATTTACAGCAAACCAGTACATAATATAAATATTGTAACCAAGACCAAAGTGAGCCTGATATATATAATAACAATCATAACAATAACAGCAGTAACAGCCAGGGAAGGATGCCAACAGGACTGTGAAGGACCGTGAAGGCTCGGCCCAGAACCCAGGGTTTCCTTTGAGATGAGAAAGCACAAAAAAACTCCAGAGAAGAGGCAAAGTTAGTGACATGCATTAATGTTACATGAATACATACAGATGGAGAGGAGGAGGAGGGGAGAGGAGCTCAGTGCATCATGGGAAGTCCCCCAGCAGTCTAGGCCTATAGCAGCATAACTAAGGGCTGATCCAAGGCGAGCCTGGTCGGCCCTAACTATAAGCTTTATCAAAAAGGAAAGTTTTAAGCCGACTCTTAAACATAGAGAGGGTGTCTGCACCCTGGACTGAATCTGGAAGATGGTTCCACAGGAGAGGAGCCTGATAGCTGAAGGCTCTGCCTCCCATTCTACTTTTAAAGACTGTAGGAACCACCAGTAAGCTGCATACTGGGAGCGCAGTGTTCTAGTGGGATAATACAGTACTATGAGCTCTTTAAGATATGATGGTGTCTGACCATTAAGGGCTTTGTAGGTGAGGAGAAGGATTTTAAATTCTATTCTAGATTTTACAGGAAGCCAATGTAGTGAAGGTAAAATGGGAGAAATATGATCTCTTTTTCTAGTTTTAGTCAGAACATGTGCAGCTGCATTCTGGACCAGCTGGAGAGTCTTTAGAGACTTGTTAGAGCAGCCTGATAATAAGGAATTGCAATAATCCAGCCTAGAAGTAACAAATGTGTGGACTAGTTTTTCTGCATTTTTTTGGGACAGGATGTGCCTGATTTTTGTGATATTACATAAGTGAAAAAAGGCAGTCCTTGAGATTTGATTTATGTGGGGGTTAAAGGACATATCCTGATCAAAGATAACTCCAGATTCCTTACAGTGGAGCTGGAAGCCAGGGTAATGCCATCCAGAGTAGCTATATCATTAGGGCCCCAGCATGAAGGTGCCAGGGGCCAAACGGTTACTCTTTAAGGATAGGTTCAAGAATTTTTTTTTAACTTAACCTCTTTAAGATGACATTTTTATGCCACACAGATTATTTCAACCATTACCTCAGGGCTAAGAAACGCAAAAAATTAAGTTCTTATAACTTAGGCTACTTATTCTTTAAAGGTATAATGTGTAAGAATATGTGAGGATTTTAGTTTTAAACATTCTGAAATTAACTAAATTAATCAACAGAATGTGAAGAAATCAGTTTTGATGTAATGTCATAGACCTATATGTATTGTGTTACAGAGATATCTACTGAAGTTAGCATGCTAACCAGCTAGCTCCAGTCCTGTCTGGCCTGTACAGTCTCGTAATACCACTTTGTACCATAGGGGTGATAGTGAGTCACTGTAGCGTCCAGTCTGCCCTCAGTCCAACATGAGAGGAAGAAGAAGTAGCTGCCCTGAGCCCTAGCAGTAATGGTGGATCCAGGCTGAATGCTGTTGAGATTGTCGCTGTAGGACTGTTTAAAGTATGTGTGGTAATATGGTAGTAATATGTGGTCAGTTTATCCAAATAACACCTGTTTGGAAAGTTGCACCTACATTGTCAGAGCAGCCAGCTGCTGCTGCAGACACTGGCCAGATGAGACATCAGCTGGTCATATCAGCTGATCTGATGAACTGCATTGAGTTGCACCATGAGACATTTGGCATCGTGGCACATCATAGTAAGCTGGATCGATATTGAAATATCAAATCAATAAATTAGTTCTCTACTGTGTTGTAAAATGGCAGCAATTAATGAAAAGATGATGCTGTTTGGTAGAAAAAGTTGTTTTACTATCAGTGAGTTCTCTGACATTTTATGATTGACACCTATCCTAGGAGCATGTGTGTAACTATTCAGTTGTTACTCAGAGTTATGTTGTAATTTATCTCCGTGGAGGAAGGGGAAGGGATGTGAAATGTTGCCCCCTATTTGTGTAGATCAGCTGGACAATTCTTCCGTCTACAAGGGGGGAGAGATGAGACTGAAACTGACAACACTTTGAATCTGAGTGAATTAGAAAACACCTCTCCTCCATTGTTCTCTTACAGATGATCTGTCTGGTTCTTAGATTTCAACAAGTTACTTTCTGGTCAAAAAACAACATTTTCAAGGTTTAAACTGTCTTTAATTGTCTTTTGTTGTTTCAGGATCCAAATCCACTTTTGCTAGTTTAATGGAGGAAAATGGTCGCTGTGCCAGGTGCATGGTTCAAAGGGGTTGTCCATAGTCTCCTAATTAATCATGGGTGTGTTTTGGGCGTAACATGCAATAAACCAATCACAGTGTCATCTTCCCTTTAAGAGCCAGGTGCACTTGTACCTTGGCGATTTGCTATTGCTATGATGACACGTTTGTCAAGTAGTAAGAAGGAAGCTTCTCTGCAGAGGAAATGGATCTGCACGTGTGCACGAAGTGAAAGCGCACAATCCATAACGAGCACACTGCTGCTCCTGAACCCTCCCATAACCAGCCACAGACCACCAGTTTAAGATCCTGTTCATTGATTTGTTGCAAATGTATTTTTGTTTGGTTTTTGAAAAGGTTTATTGTTTTAATTACAACCTTTCAACCTTCAATTATTAATGGAGTAACAGGTCAAATCAGCAGGGTTTTAATTGTTGAAAGTATGGAAACCTGATCACTGTAATCTCCAAAATGTTAAAGAATATTTGTTAAATATTGTTCAATTATTAAATCATTAATATTAATCATGTAAAGAATCATCAACACAGTTATCAGGTCTTGATTAGCTCTCCAAGGTTCTGATCCTGCTGCTGGCAGCAGCTAGAAGCTGTGCAGATTTATTTCCTTCTTTAGTTGAATCATTGTTTTCACCTCATTTATTTCCTCATGTCATCATGTATTGATGCAGCAGGAAAGTCGATCTGTGTCTGATCCGTTGTTGTCCGTCTGTTGAAATACCAACATGTTTTGTCACAATTTGGTCAAATAATTAAACAATTTTATCCGTCATTACTGCGATTAGTTCCTTCTGATAAATATTATAATTAAGCATTATGACGTACAGTCCTGTGCAAAAGTTTTAGGCACTAAAAGTAAAGTGAGAATTCTTACAAAAATATTGCTATAAATTGTTTTAATTTATCAATGAACTTCTTACAAAGTTGAGTAAACAGCAGAAACCTAAATGAAATCAATATTTGCTGTGAGCAGCTTCTCCTCGGTTCACTTTAACACAGTTTTTCATGGTAACTTGCAGGCAGGTTGTTGTAACCATCCTGGAGAAAGATGTTCTTCTGTGGATTTAATATTTAGGCCATCTCAGGTGCTTCTTCATGTTAATCCCAGATTGACTCCATGATGTTGAGATCAGGGCTGTGTGGGGGCCAAACCATCTGTTGCAGGACTCATCATTCTTCTTGTTGCTGAAATAGTTCTTTATGACTCTAGCTGTATGCTCAGGGTCATTGTCATGTCATGAATAAATCGATCAGACACCTCCCTGATGGTATTGCATAATGGATAAGAATCTAAACATCTAGGGTGCCTAAAACTTTTGTGAACTACGGTATATTTTCTAAAATCTGTTGATGTACACAATAATAATCTTTCACATTGTAATCCTTTTATTTGTAATCTTTTGCATGTTTGTGTGCTGCTGTGCATCCTGTGTGTAACAAGCAGAGTGTACGTTGTGCACTCATCTATGTAGCTGCATATTACTGTCTCGATAATGCGTTTTAAAATAACAGTGAAACACTGCGTCATTGACTTCAGACCAGGTTTTTGTTGGTCAATAGTGCAATCACTCTCTGCTGCCTCAAGATAGCAATGCACCAACAACGCGCCCGACCACACCTCATTTAAGACCAACACACCCACAGGCGCTCTGATGGGTTCAGGTCAGATCAATACATTTATTTATAGTTTTTGTTTATGTTAATGTTATTGAAGCCAAATTCCTTGGCAAAACAGAAATTAAGGCACTCCAATATTTTAACCCTATGTTTACATTTTACATATTTGTCACATGATTGTTGATCTTGAGGAAGCAAAACGTCATCCAGATAAAAAAGAAATACATATGGAGCCTGAATGTGTGACATATTTTTCCTGCTTTTGAGTCTCCTTCCAGTTATCAGCTCCTCACTACAACCCTTGGTGTGCGTTACTTTTCCACTATATATTTTACATCTATATCTTCAAAGCCTTCTGCCAAAACTTCTGCATTATGACGTATAGTTGTTGAGTTAAGCCTGTTTATTGAGTTTTGTCCTGTTTGCATTCAGCTCTTCTTCCTCTTTACTTAATCAGTTAATCTCATTCGATCACAGAAAAGTAGGTCAAACCCAGACAGTGATGATACGATATTGATCTCCTGTAATGAAACAGAAGGTTAAATGATAAACTGAATCAAGTTATATTAATATTGAAGGTTAGCACCACCAGCTGTTTGTCTCCTAATATTCACACAGCAGCAGTGGATGGAAACAAACATTCACAACATTTTCTATTGAGCTTTTTCTGGATATTTGGTGAAAATTTGTTCTACATTTGGATGTAAATTTGACTAAAGTCCTGGAATTTGCTCTGCAGACGTTACTGGAAGCTATCGGTCTGCTTATCTGTACTGTTGGGAACAATACAGACAAAATGAAACAGCTGCTCTGATACACAGACAAGACGACCTTTAAACACAATTATTACTGATGATTTTAGGTTTGTCATCCCCATGTAACACATACACAAGTATAACCAGATATTACTAGTCTAGTTTATTAGTTTAATAAGTAATAATAATAATAATAATAATAATAATTGCTGTATTCTGGTTATAATTGTGTATGCAGGATGGGATTGACAAAGCTAAAAGCATCAGTAATAATTCTGTTTATCAAGTATATAATGTAGTGAAAATGTTTTGGCACAACAGGCAAAGATTTCAATTTTTCTTGACAAAGTCATTAAAAAAACTCAGAACTTGGTGTTTGGAGGTTTGAATATGTATTTTAAATGTTCTAACTAAAGGCAGTGGTATGTTACACAGAAAAAGAAGATCCTGTTAATTGACTGTAATCTGAGTCTCTGTCCTCACAGTCAAAACCAGAGCTCACATTTAGACTAAAATCCCCAAATGTGGATGTTTGGTTTGACTTTATTTTATTCATATTCTACAATCACAGATGTCACAGCTGCAGTATTTATACTCCACTGTACTATTATTCATTTATTAAACCAGCCACTACTGTAGGCATGTATATGATTAGAAATGTGTTTAATTTGTCAGTTTGATGAGAAAAGAACATGATGATTGAATCTCTGCTTTTTCTACAGGACTTATGAGGACATCATCTCCAAAAGTTCTCTGATCTCTTCAGGACCTCCTGCTGTCTACCAGCTGAGAACAACGGAGGAGAAGTTTGGAAATCTAACAAGAAAAACTGTTGGTGAGAAAACCCTGAACAAGAAAAACAAAACCATCTTACTTGTAGGTGAAACAGGAACAGGAAAATCTACTCTGATCAACGCTCTGGTCAACTACACCATGGGAGTGAAGTTTGAGGACAACATCTGGTTTGAGATCATAGAGAGAGAGAAGAGAAGTCAGACAGAGAGTCAGACATCAGCTGTGATCGTGTACCAGATCTTTGGTTTTGAAGATAAAACTCTGCCCTTCTCTCTGACCATCATCGATACTCCTGGATACGGAGACACCAGAGGGATTGAACATGATGTCATCATCAGGCAAAGATTATTGGACTTGTTCTGTTCAGTAGATGGAGTTGATGAAATTGATGCAGTGGGTCTGGTGCTGCAGGCGAGTGTGAATCGATTGAGTGAGCGACTGATGTACATCTTTGATTCAGTGACGTCTCTGTTTGGAAAAGACATTGAGAAGAACGTTGTCGCTCTCATCACACACTCAGATGGAATAACACCTAAAAATGCTCTGAAAGCTCTGGAAGCTGCAAACATTAAAAGTGCCAAAAATGAGAAGAATCAGCCCGTTCACTTCCTGTTCAATAACTGCCAGACCATAGAGAGAACAGAGGAAGATGAGTTTGCTTTGGAGAACGCATGGAGGGTAACAGAGAGAGGAACGAAACGATTCACAGACTTCCTGGAAAAATCTAAACCTCAAAAGTTGAAAGCAACTGTTGAAGTGTTGAACACACACTTCAGAATAACAGCCTGCATCCACAACCTACAAGAGAGAATCGAGCTGATTGAACTAAAACAGAACGAGATCCAACAGACTCAAGAAGCTCTGAAGGAACATGAAGAAGAGATGAAGAAGAATGAGAAGTTCACTATAGAAGTTGATGAGGTCTACAAAGATAAAGAGCCTATTGATGGTGGGATGTGGTGGTTGGTTTTTTTTAAAGGAGCTGTCACCTGTAACATCTGTAAAGAGACCTGTCACCATCCTGGATGCACAATGGCCTGGTATCCCAGACACTGTGATGTCATGAAAGGAGGTCGCTGTACTGCTTGTACAGGGAAGTGTCCTGCATCAGATCATGTGAAAGAAAACTGGATCTATGTGAACAAGACCAGGAAAGTTAAGAAGACCCTGCAAGATGTGAAACAGAAGTATGAAGAGAATAAGGTAGATTGTGAACAGAAGAAGAGCCTTCTGGAAAATCTTCAATCAGAGATGAAAAAACTGGAATCAGAGAAGATTCAGCTGCTTAAAGAGGCCTACCATCATGTGGAACAACTAGAGCGGATCGCTCTGAATGTTAATTCTTGGTCCACTTATGTCCACTTACACTACCTGATTGAGAAGATGAAGGAGATCAGAGACACAGAGAAGGTCAAGAAGCTGGAGGAGATCAAAGAACGAGTGGAAGCAAAAACCAGGGCAGGGCTGCGATACATGTCTGATAAACTAACAGCAGTTAAAGATGCAGTGACATCAGGCAGCTTTGTAGGCAACAAGGTCTACATTGATTTAAAATCTTTAAACATCACAAACTCCTTATTGGAAAGCTGATCAGTAGGCTTGTTTCAGATGAACTGCTCCTTTCTTGTAAAGTGGAGGGATCAGGCGGCAGCATCAGCAGGAAGTGACACAAAGCTGCAGTCAAGTCAGACAGTTTCCAGCAGCTTTCAAAGAATCTACAGGAAGTCACAGAAATATTTACATCCTGTTAGATCTGATCCTGATTTAATAAAATGTTATCAGATCAATCTACTCAAACTCAGCTGATCAATCACTAACATTGTTTTAATGCTGATCTGTATGATAGAATATAAACTGTTAAAATGACCTATAATCAATAATCAAAACAACATTTATTCTGTAATCTCCAATATTAGACTATTAAATTATTTTACATAGAAATGTAACTGTTGCAGCAAGCGGATCACTACCTGCTGGTCAACATGCCGACTGTAATCAGCTGATGTCACACTAATCAAACTCATTCACATCTCATTGATGAAAGACAGAAATTCTAATAAAATGAAATTATTATTTTTTTCTATGTAATTTAGTTTTTGGGAGAGATCTTTGTATAAGCTTTTATCTTCTTATCTCTCCTGCACAGATGTTTATTTACTTTAAATGAATGAATAGTTGAGTTTATGCAGGTAAAAGTGTGTTTGTTACCTACATGTGAATGTCTCTGTGTACATATCAAAATTTTAAATATTGTATAAAAACATTGTATTTTATGATGCACAAACAAATAAAGTAAAACACAAATCAAACCAACTCAAATTGTAAGCAGAAATAGACATTATATCATTTATCTGTCAAATATTCAGACTGCTGGGGCTTCACATCAATAATTAAATAATGATATAATGTTCATATTGTGTCTGTTGTAATATTTGGTTATTGAATGTTTTCTGTCTCTTTGGATGATAAAAGTTGTCATCAACACATCTGAATTCTTAGTAGAAGGTCAGACAACTGAAATCCAAAATGAAGATAAAACGTCATGTCGTTGATCAAACTCCTGAACCAATCAGCTCTTTGATCAGGTGACATCCATTCTCCCATCATGCCCTGATCCTTGCAGTGGCTGCTGGCCTGGAAACTGATTTACAAACATCATTTTCCACCAACTAATTACTATATTTGGAATAACAAGAATATTCAATATAAAATAAGTCACTAATGGGTTGACAAGGGTATTTATTGATTAAACATCTTGTTAATGCTGATGGGAAGTTACTAACAATAATGAATTCCTCTCTGAGTTCAGGTCACCAGTTATGCAGTGGTTTTTGATGCTTTGCTGAGGGCTGTGCTGCAGCTTCTCAGAGGTTCAGTAATCAAGGTTTCAATGATTCATCCATTCAATAGAGGTATATTCCTTGGAGAAGTTGACATTAAGAATAAATGCTTGAATCAATAGGAATTACATATAAGCTGTAACTCTGCCCCCAAGAAGATTCTTTTGGGCTTCGCTTTATGTAGAAATTAATTGGCAGAATATTTGGTGAGTCTGAGCCGCTACTTCTGGTTAAACCCTCTGCTAACTCGAATGGGGATAAAATAATTCAATCGTGCGGCTCTTCTAGACTTTCCAAATGTTATTGAACCCGAGTTCTTCCCGTGAAAATCAGACAACAGGCTGATACAGACAACCGGGAAAGTTGGAGAGGGTCTCATTTTTTCTCATTTTCAGGACGGCAACACCCCTTAATCAAATCTGTTTATTGATTGGTCAGCTGATCTGATGGGACAGTAAACAGTCGGGCTGTTGTTGTAATAATCTACCTGTGGAACAAGAATGAAAGCATCAACAGCTGCTGATCATATTTAATAATAAAGTACAAATGACTGAATCATGAATCAATAACAAAAAACACTCTTGTAACTTTATTATTTTTCTTCATAAATCAAAAGTCTTCTCCTTTATTCTTTTGTTTCAGTGCGTTTCAGCTCCTTCAGGAAAATATGACGTCACACAGCTGCGTCTCCTATAAAATCATCCTGAGCCTGAAAATGACGTCAGACTGTCACAAACTAAACAAGCAACATTTGATTTAAACATATTCCTTTTCATTGGTTCTGTTCTTTCACTAATTAACAGATTTAAATTGTCTATTTGTGTCTTATTCTGTGACAGACAGTCGCTGCTATAGATCTATAATCAAATAATAAAACACTGGAGCAGTTATCAGCTGTTCCAGGTATCACTATGTGGAAATTATTAAGTAACAGTTTAACGTGTTAATTAATTGTACATGAATTACAACTTTAAACTTTATAGATTAAACTGTTAGTTAATAATTTCTACATCATATTTTGATCACTGACTTCTTCATATTTGACAGTTGAGGTGATGTCCGTCATGAGTAGTTGTCGTCTCCTCAAAATGACGCTGGAGTGAACGAGAATTAAAACTCTCTCATCCTCACTGAGAGAAACTGAGACACGAGGAAGAGACGTGAGAGAGGGAAGTGAGGAGACACATTAGTGTAAAGAAAAGCACCTACAGTGAACTGCAGCTGGGACGATGAGAGCGACTCCCTTATGTGACGTAATTTGACACATTGTTGAAAAAAAAAGCTAATTTTAAGGGCGCTGCTCAACTTTCCCACTTTTACATCTGAATTTCTGCTTTTATGTCTCGTTAAACTAATAAAATCATACATTAACCTTTATCAGGACAATTTTCATGATACATAAACTGTAAATCCAGTAAGAAATTCAACCTGCAAGTTGCTCTTTAAGTCGATTCATACATCACTTCCCTGTCGTCAGAAAGGCCACGCCCCCTTTTGGATGAAAACAAGTGTTGTAAAAGTGCTGCACAAAAATTGGAAAATTTAGTGGCACCATGTCTAAAAGCTGCTGCGTCACGTTTTGCACATCGAACAATAAAAAAACCTCCAGATTACAATTTCCTTTACATCCTCAAAGAGCAAAGGACGATAAAAGAAGAGATCTGAGAGATTTATTTATAAATCAGCATGTCAGTGTCTCTTCTAGTTTTAACTGCCTTCCTTAGTGCAGCATCTCTAGATTTCATTAGTTTCCACAAATGTTCATTAAACCATTAAACAGTCAATTGTTTTTATTTTTAGATTTTATCTGTATCCTCACATGAAATCTTTCCCTCACAGAGTTGATTGTGTGAGTAAAAGTATCACAGCCATAGTCCAGATCATCAGAGGACAGAACATCATCCCAGTTCAAGCTGTTCATTTCATTGGTAAATTCTTCTTGCTTAGCTCTGGGTATGCATTGAAGGATCATTGTCTTAGTTACTGTGGTCTTAAATCTACTTTTAGTCAGTTTTCTCGATGAGATTAGATTATCCTTTACATTTACAAATGTAATATTAGATACATAGATGTCTGGTGAACAACATGTATCTGAACATATTAAAAAGAAAATCTTTTCTACATAAACCGTCCCGTTTCATGCTGAATTTATTTTAATAATGAAACCCTCTGGGCTCTCCTCTCTGACCTTTTGTGGTTATTTCCTGGTTAAAGTCATTTCTTTAGATTTATGACTCAGAAGATTTTCTGCATCATCTTTCTTCGTCTTTCTGTGACTGTTTCAGTGTTTCAGACCTCCTCCTCTTTGCTGTCACCGTTAGTTTCATGTGAATGTAACACTCACTGCAAGTCACTAGCATAAGAAATGACAATAAAAGAAGTAAAGTAGAAGTATTTTATTGCAGACGATCAGATTGAGATTTATTACATTCAGCCACCTGAACTTCCTCCCAGTTAATTTCCCAGCTGTCACTAACAGGGCAGGGGCTGAGGTTAACTAAGACACACCAGTGCACACTGCAGTCAATAAGTCCTACACACCAGGTGAGTTAACACACTCCAAACTGGCACATGTGACTATCTTCACTGCAACCGACTAACAACCACAGCTCACCTTAAACCTGCCCTGACTGGCTGACTGGGATTAATGGTGGGACAGCAGACAGACTGATATTAAAACAAACAAACAAAAATAAGAAAAAAAGAAAACTAGTCCGCTCCAAGGGCAATACCCGTATCTTTTTGCCCGCTACCAGCTCACTTACCAGGGCGGACTAGACAGAAAAGAAAACCTCAATAAAACAAACAGACAAATGATACAAATAATCCCACAGCAGGAGCAGCTAATAGACCACTGATGCTCTGGTACGTAGATTTATTTCCGTACTGACTACCAGCCGCCTTCAACCCAGCAGGGAAGCAGGTCAGTCATTCCTGCAGTCTCACCTTCCCTGAATGCCAAAAAACCCCCTCTGTTCCTCCTTCAGGTAGCCTTATATCTGCCAAACTGGTGCATCTCCATAATTCATAAGTACTGTGTTTGTATCAGGATCCAGCAGCAGAGACCAGAATCGTCTGATCCCAGCTGTGTGTCCGCAGAGATCAATAGGACCATGGATTCATCTCCTCTTTCCAAAACACATGGAGAGTAAGTCAAGATAATGTCACTGTATTGTTTAGGCTTTTGAACACTTGCTGATGAGGGGAAGCTGAAGCAGCAGACAGTATCAGGAGACCAGAAGCACTGCAGATTCTGTGCTCACAGAAGGAGCACGAGGAGAACATGTCTCCATGTCTCTGATGGAGGTCACTGAGGGGAAGTTAAAAACAAGGAGTTGATGAGATACACTCTGAGATGCTGAAGTTTCTGGACATTGTGGGGACTCTACACTACAGAGACGTCCTCTTGCTCTCATTTGAAGCATGCTGCACTACCAGATCTGTGACAGAAACAAGAAATAATGTAACTTACTAAATGATATAATCAATTCATTCATACGCCCTGTAACTGGTGAGACAGGAAATTGAGAGATGGTAGCGAGCTACATATCTAATCATCCAGTAGCACCATCACACCAAGTTTAAACAATAAACACACAAAGCATCTGAAATTTGCAGCAAACCAGTACATAATGTAAATATTGTAACCCAGACCAAAGTGAGTTAACATGGCAGCAGGAAACATAATAAAAACACATCTATTATTGGTCACTAATATTCATGATACTTCATGCCTAGCTACATCACGTCCTCTGTGTTTGTGCATCAGATACACAGAAAATACATTGAATGTTCTAACTTGAAATGAAATATGATAAAAAGAAAATAACAAAGGCTGGATTTTAACCATTGAACAAACCAAGTTTTATAGACTGCATACACTAAAATGCTACTCTGGATCAGTGGACCAGCTGTTTACCCTTTCAAGGATCCTGGAGGGAGGGATCATGAGAGTCTGTCCATCTGCTCTGCAGGTGTTTTGTAGAATTGTAGTGTTTTTACATTGTGTGGTCGTCATACTGAGTCATGCCATGATCAGTTATGAGTAGTCGAGTCATGATGGCACAGTTCAAGTATGTTTCCACTGCACACAGCATGGCAGGGTAAAAGATGTTGTTGACCTTGATGATGTGTTTTGTCAACAATCAGCTGAGCTACCAATCATATCAGGATCACAGCAGCACAACTCAGACAAAAAAGGCCTCCAGCTACATGCTGTTTGTCAAACATATTGTTGTGAGCACAGTGCAGTCATTGAAGACAACCCAGATCAATGTTTTTAATTTTTTCATGTTGACTTTAGCAGTTTAACAGCAAGAGGACATTGTTAGAGAAATATTAGTCAAGTCAAGTCAATTTTATTTATATAGCACCAAGGGCACTTTTCACATAGTATAAATAATGACTAATGACTAATAATAATAATAGCAGCAGCAGTGGGCATCAAGCTGGACAGCAGTCGGTCTGTAGCTGAAGGTTTCCTGTGAGACCAGAAAACACAAAACTCTGGGGAAGAAGCCAAGTCAGTGACATGCATTGATGTTACATGAATGCATACAGATGGAGAGGAGGAGGAGGAGAGAGGAGCTCAGTGCATCATGGGAAGTCCCCCAGCAGTCTAGGCCTATAGCAGCATAACTAAGGGCTGATCCAAGGCGAGCCTGGTCAGCCCTAACTATAAGCTTTATCAAAAAGGAAAGTTTTAAGCCTACTCTTAAACATAGAGAGGGTGTCTGCACCCCGGACCGAATCTGGAAGATGGTTCCACAGGAGAGGAGCCTGATAGCTGAAGGCTCTGCCTCCCATTCTACTTTTAAAGACTGTAGGAACCACCAGTAAGCTGCATACTGGTAGCGCAGTGTTCTAGTGGGATAATACGGTACTATGAGCTCATTAAGATATGATGGTGCCTGACCATTAAGAGCTTTGTAGGTGAGGAGAAGGACTTTAAATTCTATTCTGGATTTTACTGGAAGCCAATGTAGCAAAGCTAAAATGGGAGAAATATGATCTCTTTTTCTAGTTTTAGTCAGAACACGTGCAGCTGCATTCTGGACCAGCTGGAGAGTCTTTAGAGACTTGTTAGGGCAGCCTGATAATAAGGAATTGCAATAATCCAGCCTAGAAGTAACAAATGCCTGGACTAGTTTTTCTGCATCTTTTTGAGAAAAGATGTGCCTGATTATTGTGATATTACATAACTAAAAAAAGGCAGTCCTTGAGATTTGATTTATGTGGGAGTTAAAGGACATATCCTGATCAAAGATAACTCCCAGATTCCTTACAGTGGAGCTGAAGGCCAGGGTAATGCCATCCAGAGTAGCCTAGGCTACGTATTTTTTAAAGCTATAATGTGTAAGAATATGTGAGAATTTTAGTTTTAAACATTCTGAAATTAACTAAATTTATCAACAGAATGTGAAGAAATCACAGTTTTGACGTAATGTCATAGACTTATATGTATTGTGTTACAGAGATATCTACTGAAGTTAGCATGCTAACCAGCTAGCTCCAGCCCTGTCTGGCCTGTACTGTCTCGTAATACCACTTTGTACCATAGGGGTGATAGTGAGTCACTGTAGCATCCGGTCTGCCCTCAGTCCAACATGAGAGGAAGAAGAAGTAGCTGCCCTGAGCCCTAGCAGTAATGGTGGATCCAGGCTGAATGCTGTTGAGATTGTCACTGTAGGACTGTTTAAAGTATGTGTGGTAATATGGTAGTAATATGTGGTCAGTTTATCCAAATAACACCTGTTTGGAAAGTTGCACCTACATTGTCAGAGCAGCCAGCTGCTTCTGCAGACACTGGCCAGGTGAGACATCAGCTGGTTATATCAGCTGATCCGATGAACTGCACTGAGTTGCACCATGAGACATTTGGCATTGTGGCACATCATTGTAAGCTGGGTTAATATTGAAATATCATATCAATAAATTAGTTCTCTACTATGTTGTAAAATGGCAGCAATTAATGAAAAAATGATGCTGTTTGGTAGAAAAAGTTGTTTTACCATCAGTGAGTTCTCTGACATTTTATGACTGACACCTATCCTAGGAGCATGTGTGTAACTATCAGTTGTTACTCAGAGTTATGTTGTAATTTATCTCCGTGGAGGAAGGGGAAGGGATGTGAAATGTTGCCCCCTATTTGTGTAGATCAGCTGGACAATTCTTCCGTCTACAAGGGGGAATAGATGAGACTGAAACTGACAACACTTTGAATCTGAGTGAATAAGAAAACACCTCTCCTCCATTGTTCTCTTACAGATGATCTGTCTGGTTCTTAGATTTCAACAAGTTACTTTCTGGTCAAAATTCAACATTTTTCAGGTTTAAACTGTCTTTAATTTGTCTTTTGTTGTTTCAGGATCCATCAGCAGAGACCAGCCTCTCCTGCCCCCAGCTGTGTGTCCATGAAGAGTGACCGGTCCATAGATCCACCGATACGTTTTAACAGTGAAAGGTATCAACTTAAACCTGACAGAAAGGTGTTTCTGACAAAGAAGTTATCCATATTAAAACATACAGACATACAGACTCTCAACATGTGTATTCATCAGTGTTGTTAGAGCTTCCTCTCCATTTAAAAATGATTGTGAAACACTTTATACTCAGTTTATTTACATTCCTTACAACATTCCTTACAACATTCCTTACAACAGCATTTAAAGTGGATTTAATGTTTTTATGACCGTTCTCGTTTGATAACCTCCAACAGGATGTGGATGGTTTTGTCAAATAGTGCGATGAAAACCACCTAATTTTAAATATAAGTAAGACTAAGGAGCTTATTATTGATTCATTTTAAGACCAACATGACAAGGGGCGCTCAGATGGGTGCAAGTCCATTTGCTTTTTAAACAACATGGGTGCTGGATGGGAAAATGACAACTGCGTCGGTCTCAAACTAACAAAGACACTTGCGTTGCACTTGGCGGTGTAAGATAGAGCCCTGTGACTTTGGTATTATTAAGGAATTTATTTAATTTCAAAAATTATTTTTGTAATATTGCTCAGCTTCTCCGGGATACATATACCCAAAATGTTGTCCATTTGTCCATCTGATAGGAAATATGTAGGTAATTGTCTGTTTTCCAGGGAAGACACCTGCATTTATCATAGTTTGGTTTCAAGCCTGATATCTTTGAAAACTGATCCAAATCTTCAGTTAAGACCAGTATTGAGTTTACAGTCGGCATTATTTTATCATTTGTGTCATCCACATACATTGTTACTTTGGATTCTATATTCTTTATGAAAAGACCCTATTTGTTGATTAGTCTGTACTTTTTGTCCTAAATTTTCAATAGATAAAATAAATAAGTATGGGGATAGGGGACAGCCTTGTTTCAAACCTCTTTTCAAATATATTGTTTCTGAGAGTTCACCATTATTAATTATTTTACATTTTGAATTGCTATAAAGTGTTTTTATCCAATTAATTATGGATCGATCAAAATTGAAATAGTGCACACATTTGTACATAAATTCTAATCGTAGAACATCAAAGGCTTTTTGGAGACCAGCAATAAAAACTACACCAGGTCCTTGTACTCTATCATAAAACTCTAATATTTCTAAAAAAATCTGTCTAATGTTATCTTTTTTACTTCTCCCTTTCATGAATCCTGATTGATCTGGATGATTGAGCCTCTGGAATACTTAATCTGGTTGGAAAGACATTTGGCCAGAATTTTTGCATCATAACACTGTAATGTAACAGGCCTCCAGTTTTTAAGATTTGTTGGGTCTTTATGTTGTCCATTGTGTTCCTGTTTTAAAATGAGTGAAATCAGCCCTTCTTGTTGTTCCTGATAGTTTCCCTTCCATATATACACTATTAAAACATGCCAACATATGAGCTTTAATGTGGTGATAAAAGGTTTGATAGGATTCCATCCAGGTTTGGGTTTTTAAAGGATTTAAAGGAGTTAAGGGCCACAGTTCCTCCTCTGTGATCGATCCTTCATATAAGACTTTCTCTTCACATGTTAATTGTGACCTCATTGATGGGAGAAAAAAGGTTATTTATTGGCACTTAAAAGCAGGACTGGAGGATTTTGAAATGAAAATATTGTAGAAAAATATTGATGTTCTTCTTTGATAATATCTTTTAGCTCTAAAATGTGGTGTTATTGATTATGAGTTTTGTGGTGTTTTTTTGCTGCATTCCTGTGTTGTAGGTTCATGATGAATTTAGTACATTGTTCTGCTTTTTCCATCTATTCTACTTTATTTCTGTAGAAGTTTTAGCTTGTTTTTTTCTTCATAGATAAGTTCTAATTCTTTTCCCTTTTGTTTAACAGAGTTTAATGTTGCTATATTTTAATTATCATCTACAAGTTTGAATCATTTGATTTGTTGTGTTATTTCTTGTTCTTTAATAAGGTGTTTTTTCTTTATCTTCGAGCTGTATTGTATGCAGTGGCCTTTCAGGATATACTTAAAGGCATCCCATAACACCAAAGTGTTTGCTGTTCCTACATTTCAGTGAAAAAAAGTATAGAAATCTTAGAAGCCTCAATAAAAACCTTATTTTCTAAGAGTAACTGATTAAATGTCTAATATCCAGGACCTCTCTTTTGTTCAGAGTAATTATATTTATTCCACTAAAGTTATGATCTGAACGCATTTTATCACTAATTTTTATGACTAAAGTGGTCAGTTTAAAAGAAACCAAAAAGTATTCTGACCTACTTACCTGGTTTAATCTTCACCAGGTGTATCTTACCTTTTGTGGATTGTTCATCCTCCATATATCTATAAGGTGTGTGTGTAACAAGCAGAGTGTATGTTGTGCAGCTGCCTATGTAGCTCCATATTATTGTCTTCATAATGCGCCTGAAAATAACAGTGAAACACTGCATCAATGACTTCAGACCAGGTTTTTGTTGGTCAATAGCACAATCGCTCTCTGCTGCCTCAAGATAGCAGCGCACCAACAACGCGCCTGACCACACATCATTTGAAGACCAACACGATGAACACTGATGGGTGCAAGTGCATTTGCTTTTTAAACAACGTGGGCGCTGGACGGGAAAATGACAACTGCGTCGGTCTTAAACTTACAAAGACACTTGCGTCACGCTTGGCACTGATTTGCACCGGGTGTAAGATAGGACCCTAGGTCATTGTGGTGGTTTCCTCTAATAAGTGCCTCTGTGTCCTTGTGGATAATGGGCTGGCCTGGGCTCAGTCAAGGCTGTTTTTCCAGGAAGCTCTGGTCTTTTGATGTCAACAGGTCACTCGTGCATGTATTTTATCAAAGCATTTTGTCCTATTTTATGCCGTTTTCTGTTGGGGTGTCGCTGAAGCTCAGAGGGCAGGAACAAGATCATTAAACTGATCAGGAAGGAAGAATCCATTATTGGCTTGACTCCTGACTTGCTAGAAATGTTCATTGAACAAAGAATGGGTAGGAAGCTCAAGAATATTATGTGAAATGAGGATCATACGATGTACTATGTTTTTGGTGAGCTGAACAGCTCTATTAGCAAGCTTGTTATGTCCAGGTGCTCCTCAGAGAGATTCAGGAAGTCCTTTGTACCTGCTGCGGTGAAGTTTTTTAATGAACATTGTCGTTGACTGCTAGTGTTGATGATGACGATGATGATCTGATGTTGATGACGAGTATAGTGGATGTACTGAGGATTGCAAATTTGGCATCCATGAATATGTTGGTGGCATGTATAACCAGTAACATATACTAGTACAGTCACATTGATGTTTACCCTATTTATTATGGTGCTGTGCTCTCCCCTTATTTTGTTCTGCCTTGAGATGTGTATGCCTTTTTTCTGTTGTCATACCTGTTGTCCTATATGTATGGTGGTATTCAGTTTCCCTCCTTGGGAATTAAGTATTTTGTATCGTATCGTAAGTAGCGTTGAGTCATTAAATGTGCTTAAACATGATGTTTTCTCCACAGAGTGAACCAGGAGAGCTCAGAGGTTCCCAGTGATCAGTCTTCCCAGCAGCATCCAACAGACCTGGGCTCCATATTTATGGTGTGTACATGTACAAACACACCTTTTACTGTTAAATACTAGAGTACCATTCAGGTCCCAACAGTGTCCATGCTGCTCTGTTTACACCAGCAGGCCTTCAGACTGACAGATGAATCACATGTTGTGTTCGACCAGTTAAAAATAAATGTTCAGTTTATCTTCCTGTTCCAGCTGCTGGAGGAGAACATCGTCACTTTTGTGAAGAATGAGCTGAAGAAGATGCAGAAAGTTCTAAGTCCAGATTACCCAGAATGCTTGGAGAGTCAGAGGGAGGATGAGGGGGTGTTGGATGGTGAGGAGGAAGAGCAGAGGAGGAGCAGCACAGAGGCATTTCTGAAGATCACACTGTTCTTCCTGAGAAGAATGAAGCAGGAGGAGCTGGCTGACCATCTGCAAAGCAGTAAGAGGATTTTAACAGATTTAACATGATGGATGAATGAGACATTTACTGATGTCTTAAGAGATGGAGGAAAATATGATGAAATAGTCATTCTTTAGGGGAATCAAATGGTTGCTTTATACCTTATTGGTTGATCTTATTGTTTGTTCATTCAGGAACTCATGCTGCAGAGTGTCAATATAAACTCAAGTCTAACCTGAAGAAGAAGTTCCAGTGTGTGTTTGAGGGGATTGCTAAAGCAGGAAACCCATCCCTTCTGAATAAGATCTACACAGAGCTCTACATCACAGAGGGAGGGACTGCAGAGGTCAATGATGAACATGAAGACAGATTCAAGCAGCATCCAGGAAACCAGACAGACCAGAAACAACAATCAGACATGAAGACATCTTTAAAGCCTCACCTGGAAGAGATGAACCAATCAGAACAGTGATGACAAAGGGAGTGGCTGGCATTGGGAAAACAGTCTTAACACAGAAGTTCACTCTGGACTGGGCTGAACACAAATCCAACCAGGACATGCTGTTCACATTTCCATTCACGTTCAGAGAACTGAATGTGCTGAAAGAGAAAAAGTACAGCTTGGTGGAACTTGTTCATGACTTCTTTACTGAAACCAGAGAAGCAGGAATCTGCAGGTTTGAAGAGTTCCAGGTTGTGTTCATCTTTGACGGTCTGGATGAGTGTCGACTTCCTCTGGACTTCCACAACAATGAGATCCTGACTGATGTTAAAGAGTCCACCTCAGTGGATGTGCTGCTGACAAACCTCATCGGGGGAAACTGCTTCCCTCTGCTCGCCTCTGGATAACCACACGACCTGCAGCAGCCAATCAGATCCCTCCTGAGTGTGTCAGCATGGTGACAGAGGTCAGAGGGTTCACTGACCCACAGAAGGAGGAGTACTTCAGGGAGAGATTCAGAGATGAGGAGCAGGCCAGCACCATCATCTCCCACATCAAGACATCACGAAGCCTCCACATCATGTGCCACATGCCAGTCTTCTGCCGGATCACTGCTACAGTTCTGGAGGATGTGTTGAAAAGCAGAGAGGGAGGAGAGCTGCCCAAGACCCTGACTGAGATGTACATCCACTTCCTGGTGGTTCAGTCCAAACTGAAGAAGGTCAAGTATGATGGAGGAGCTGAGACAGATCCACACTGGAGTCCAGAGAGCAGGAAGATGATTGAGTCTCTGGGAAAACTGGCTTTTGAGCAGCTACAGAATGGCAACCTGATCTTCTATGAATCAGACCTGACACAGTGTAGCATCGATATCAGAGCAGCCTCAGTGTGCTCAGGAGTGTTCACACAGATCTTTAAAAAGGAGAGAGGGCTGTACCAGGACAAGGTGTTCTGTTTTGTCCATCTGAGTGTTCAGGAGTTTCTGGCTGCTCTTCATGTCCATCTGACATTCATCACCTCTGGAGTCAATCTGCTGGTAGAAGATAGAACAACATCCCAGAAGTCTGAAACAAGAAACAACTCCATACTCTTCTATCAGAGCGCTGTGGACGAGGCCTTAAAGAGTCCAAATGGACACCTGGACTTGTTCCTCTGCTTCCTCCTTGGTCTTTCACTGCAGACCAATCAGACTCTCCTACAAGGTTTGCTGACACAGACAGGAAGTAGCTCACAGACCAATCAGGAAACGGTCGATTACATCAAGAAGAAGATCAGTGAGAATCTGTCTGCAGAGAGAAGCATCAATCTGTTCCACTGTCTGAATGAACTGAATGATCGTTCTCTGGTGGAGGAGATCCAACAGTCCCTGAGTTCAGGAAGTCTATTCACAGCTGAACTGTCTCCTGCTCAGTGGTCAGCTCTGGGCTTCATCTTACTGTCATCAGGAAAAGATCTGGACGTGTTTGACCTGAAGAAATATTCTGCTTCAGAGGAGGCTCTTCTGAGGCTGCTGCCAGTGCTCAAAGCCTCCAACAAAGCTCTGTAAGTACACAAATAGTTGGATTTATTCATATTTTTTTAAATACTGTGATATTTTTTAACACAAGAGAAAATTAAATACCTTCGTGCTTGTTTTTTTTTCTTTTTATTTCCTCTCCAGGTTGAGTGGCTGTAACCTCTCAGACAGAAACTGTGAAGCTCTGTCCTCAGTTCTCAGCTCCCAGTCCTCTAGTCTGAGAGAGCTGGATGTGAGTAACAACAACCTGACGATTTCAGGAGTTGAGTTTCTGTCTGCTGGACTGAAGAGTCCAAACTGTACACTGAAAACTCTCAGGTCAGTATTCAGATGTTTATAAAATGTGACTTTTAAAGTTCAACTCTAGAATTTGACTTTACTAGTAATCATCACTTTCGCCTCACACATTAACATGAACGCAGTGCCTGCTTAAACAGATGGATTTATCCAAGTAAATTTTTATACATTTACCTCATTGTTCAAGGTTGAGCGGCTGTAACATCTCAGAGAGAAGCTGTGAAGTTCTGTCCTCAGTTCTCAGCTCCCAGTCCTCTAGTCTGAGAGAGCTGGAGCTGAGAAACAACAACCTGATGATTTCAGTAGAAAAGCTGCTGTTTGCTGCACTGAAGAGTCCAAACTGTGCACTGGAAACCCTCAGGTCAGATCAATACATTTATTTATACTTTTTGTTTATGTTAATGTTATTGAAGCCAAATTCCTTGGCAAAACAGAAATTAAGGCACCTCGATATTTTAACCCTTGTTTACATTTTACATATTTGTCACATGATTGTTGATCTTGAGGAAGGCCTGAGGGCGGAAACGTCATCCAGATAAAAGAGAAATGCATATGGAGCCAGAATGTGTGACCGTTATACACAAGTATAACCAGAATACAACATTATTATTATTATTATTATTATTATTATTATTATTATTATTATTATTATTATCATTATCATTATTATTATTAACAACAACAACAACAACAACAATAATAATTGCTGTATTCTGGTTATAATTGTGTATGCAGGATGGGATTGACAAAGCTAAAAGCATCAGTAATAATTCTGTTTATCAAGTATATAATGTAGTGAAAATGTTTTGGCACAATAGGCAAAGATTTCAATTTTTCTTGACAAAGTCATTAAAGAAACTCAGAACTTGGTGTTTGGAGGTTTGAATATGTATTTTAAATGTTCTAACTAAAGGCAGTGGTATGTTACACAGAAAAAGAAGATCCTGTTAATTGACTGTAATCTGAGTCTCTGTCCTCACAGTCAAAACCAGAGCTCACATTTAGGCTAAAATCCCCAAATGTGACCGTTTGGTTTGACTTTATTTTATTCATATTCTACATTCACAGATGTCACAGCTGCAGTATTTATACTCCACTGTACTATTATTCATTTATTAAATCATTTTTCGACTGAGTACATCTTTGATTCAGTGACGTCTCTGTTTGGCAAAGATCTGGAGAAGAACATCGTCGCTCTCATGACACACTCAGATGGAATAACACCTGAAAATGCTCTGAAAGCTCTTGAGGCTGCAAACATTAAATGTGCCATAGACAAGGAGAATCAACCCGTTCACTTCCTGTTTAATAACCGCCAGAACAAACAGAGAACAAAGAAAACAAAGCTTCCTTTAGGGAATGCTTGGAGGGTAATAGAGACAGGAATGGAAGAATTCAAAGACTTCCTGGAAAAATCTAAAACTCAACAGAAGGTCCAGAAACTGGAAGGGATGAAAAGTCGAGAGGATGAAAGACCCAGAGCAGGGCTCTGGTACATGTATAGTAAACTAACAGCAGCAGTTAAAGATGTAGTGATGTAGATGAACAACATCAGGCAGCTGTGTAGACAACAAGCTCTACACTGTTCATATAAATGTTTAAACATCACAAACATTATTTCATTTTAATCCTACTAAGTGTGATGATGATGTAAATACTTTTTTTTAAAGAAACGCAGTTGTCTTTTAAATTGTGTGATTCTGGGAAACCGCCTCCTCTGTGATATATAACTGTTCTTTTATTTAAATGTTTAATTATCATTTGTTGATCCACTTCAGTGAAAGTAAAGCCAGAGTTTATCTTATAGTGACAGCAGCTGTTGGTTTTCTTGTTATGGATTCTCACATCAATCACTCTCATAGTTCAGCCTCTTTTCTGCTCTCAGCTTCATCAGATCAAAACTCTTCATCAGTGTGTTCAGCTGCACTTCAGTAACCAGTTTACAGTCGACTCTCTGCACTCAGCTGATTTCTGTCCTGTCATGTAAACCAGAAACCTGGTTTCTGTATCACAGTAGAGGATTACAGAAACCTGAGGTTCCTCGATCCTCACTTGAACTGGAAGTCGTTCTGCTCTGCCATCTTGCAGGTCGTCCCAAAGCTCTTATTCCTGCTCTGAGGAGCCATGAGTGAAGATACACAACAGCCTTCACGTCTTTTACCGGCCGACACGCCTCCTTATTGGAAAGCTGATCAGTAGGCTTGTTTCAGATGAACTGCTCCTTTCTTGTAAAGTGGAGGGATCAGGCGGCAGCATCAGCAGGAAGTGACAAAAAGCTGCAGTCAAGTCAGACAGTTTCCAGCAGCTTTCAAAGAATCTACAGGAAGTCACAGAAATATTTACATCCTGTTAGATCTGATCCTGATTTAATACAATGTTATCAGATCAATCTACTCAAGCTCAGCTGATCAATCACTAACATTGTTTTAATGCTGATCTGTATGATAGAATAAAAACTGTTAAAATGACCTATAATCAATAATCAAAACAACATTTATTCTGTAATCTTGAATATTAGACTATTAAATTATTTTACATAGAAATGTAACTGTTGCAGCAAGCGGATCACTACCTGCTGGTCAACATGCCGACTGTAATCAGCTGATGTCACACTAATCAAACTCATTCACATCTCATTGATGAAAGACAGAAATTCTAATAAAATGAAATTATTGTTTTTTTCTATGTAATTTAGTTTTTGGGAGAGATCTTTGTATCAGCTTTTATCTTCTTATCTCTCCTGCACAGATGTTTATTTACTTTAAATGAATGAATAGTTGAGTTTATGCAGGTAAAAGTGTGTTTGTTACCTACATGTGAATGTCTCTGTGTACATATCAAATGTTTAAATATTGTATAAAAACATTGTATTTTATGATGCACAAACAAATAAAGTAAAACACAAATCAAACCAACTCAAATTGTAAGCAGAAATAGACATTATATCATTTATCTGTCAAATATTCACATCAATAATTAAATAATGATATAATCTTCATATTGTGTCTGTTGTAATATTTGGTTATTGAATGTTTTCTGTCTCTTTGGATGATAAAAGTTGTCATCAACACATCTGAATTCTTAGTAGAAGATCAGACAACTGAAATCCAAAATGAAGATAAAACGTCATGTTATTGATCAAACTCCTGAACCAATCAGCTCTTTGATCAGGTGACATCCATTCTCCCATCATGCCCTGATCCTTGCAGTGGCTGCTGGCCTGGAAACTGATTTACAAACATCATTTTTCACCAACTAATTACTATATTTGGAATAACAAGAATATTCAATATAAAATAAGTCACTAATGGGTTGACAATGGTATTTATTGATTAAACATCTTGTTAATGCTGATGGGAAGTTACTAACAATAATGAATTCCTCTCTGAGTTCAGGTCACCAGTTATGCAGTGGTTTTTGATGCTTTGCTGAGGGCTGTGCTGCAGCTTCTCAGAGGTTCAGTAATCGAGGTTTCAATGATTCATCCATTCAATAGAGGTATATTCCTTGGAGAAGTTGACATTAAGAATAAATGCTTGAATCAATAGGAATTACATATAAGCTGTAACTCTGCCCCCAAGAAGATTCTTTTGAGCTTCGCTTTATGTAGAAATTAATTAGCAGAATATTTGGTGAGTCTGAGCCGGCTACTTCTGGTTAAACCCTCTGCTAACTTGAATGGGGATAAAATAATTCAATCGTGCGGCTCTTCTAGACTTTCCAAATGTTATTGGACTGAATGGATCAGATTCTGATAGTGAAATGAACCATTTTATAGAAATCAGAGATTCCTTCTCATTAGTGACACCTGTAGCCATTTAATGAGCTGTAACATCCTGGTGCTCGCACTCGCTTGTTTCAGCAAAGCATCTCTCACTCCCACTCAGTCTGCAGAAAATCCAGCCCGAGTTCTTCACGTGAAAATCAGACCACAGGCTGATACAGACAACCGGGAAAGTTGGGGAGGGTCTCATTCTTTATGTTACATTACTACCTGTTCACTCATTGGCAATAAAAAACGATTAATACATGTAAATTGCTTCACAATTCTACATATAGAACCTTTAACATTAGATTTTGTTTTCTCTTAAGTGATAACAGATATAGTAGCTTAGATACACAGTAACCAATAAGTATTTTGTATTTAATTAAACTGTATAACGTCAATAACTTTAATACTTTAATACTATTGGCTGCTGGAGGAAAGAGGTTTGATTTCTGTTAAAAAGGCTTTCTGGCAGAAAGACCTGAAGGCAAACTTCTCTCATGTGTTTTAATTTGTTCTTCTTCTCTCCTCCCGTGACCTGGAAACCGTTCCTCCACCGCCATCATGGAGGATCTTCAAATCCCTGAAATGCTCCTGGAGGAGACGAGGAGCGAGGAACCACAGGTGTATCCTCTGTGGAAGTTTTTTTACAGGGCGGCAACACCCCTTCATCGAATCTGTTTATTGATTGATCAGCTGATCTGATGGGACAGTAAACAGTCGGGCTGTTGTTGTAATAATCTACCTGTGGAACAAGAATGAAAGCATCAACAGCTGCTGATCATATTTAATAATAAAGTACAAATGACTGAATCATGAATCAATAACAAAAAAACACTCTTGTTACTTTATTATTTTTCTTCATAAGTCAAAAGTCTTCTCCTTTATTCTTTTGTTTCAGTGCGTTTCAGCTCCTTCAGGAAAATATGACGTCACACAGCTGCGTCTCCTATAAAATCATCCTGAGCCTGAAAATGACGTCAGACTGTCACAAACTAAACAAGCAACATTTTATTTCAACATATTCCTTTTCATTGGTTGTGTTCTTTCAGTAATTAACAGATTTAAATTGTATATTTGTGTCTTATTCTCTGACAGACAGTCGCTGCTATAGATCTATAATCAAATAATAAAACACTGGAGCAGTTATCAGCTGTTCCAGGTATCACTATGTGGAAATTATTAAGTAACAGTGTAACGTGTTAATTAATTGTACATGAATTACAACTTTAAACTTTATAGATTAAACTGTTAGTTAATAATTTCTACATCATATTTTGATCACTGACTTCTTCATATTTGACAGTTGAGGTGATGTCCGTCATGAGTAGTTGTCGTCTCCTCAAAATGACGCTGGAGTGAACGAGAATTAAAACTCTCTCATCCTCACTGAGAGGAGCTGAGACACGAGGAAGAGACGTGAGAGAGGGAAGTGAGGAGACACATTAGTGTAAAGAAAAACACCTACAGTGAACTGCAGCTGGGACGATGAGAGTGACTCCCTTATGTGACGTAATTTGACACATTGTTGAAAAAAAGCTCATTTTAAGGGTGCTGCTCACTTTTCTATCTTAATTTCTGCTTTTATGTCTCGTTAAACTAATAAAATCATACATTAACCTTTAACAGGACAATTTTAATGATACATAAAATGTAAATCCAGTAAGAAATTCAACCTGCAAGTTGCTCTTTAAGTCGATTCATGAGAGCGGGCATACATCACTTCCCTGTCGTCAGAAAGGCCACGCCCCCTTTTGGGTAAAACAAGTGTTGTAAAAGTGCTGCACAAAAATTGGAAAATTTAGTGGCACCATGTCTAAAAGCTGCTGCGTCACGTTTTGCACATCGAACAATAAAAAAACCTCCAGATTACAATTTCCTTTACATCCTCAAAGAGCAAAGGACGATAAAAGAAGAGATCTGAGAGATTTATTTATAAATCAGCATGTCAGTGTCTCTTCTAGTTTTAACTGCCTTCCTTAGTGCAGCATCTCTAGATTTCATTAGTTTCCACAAATGTTCATTAAACCATTAAACAGTCAATTGTTTTTATTTTTAGATTTTATCTGTATCCTCACATTAAATCTTTCCCTCACAGAGTTGATTGTGTGAGTAAAAGTATCACAGCCATAGTCCAGATCATCAGAGGACAGAACATCATCCCAGTTCAAGCTGTTCATTTCATTGGATAATTCTTCTTGCTTAGCTCTGGGTATGCATTGAAGCATCATTGTCTTAGTTGCTGTGGTCTTAAATCTACTTTTAGTCAGTTTTCTCGATTAGATTAGATTATCCTTTACATTTACAAATGTAACATTAGATACATAGATGTCTGGTGAACAACATGTATCTGAACATATTAAAAAGAAAATCTTTTCTACATAAACAGTCCCGTTTTATGCTGAATTTTAATTATGAAACCTTCTGGTCTCCTCCCTCTCTGACCCTCTGTGGTGATTTGCTGGTTAAAGTTGTTTCCTGTGATTTATGACTCAGGGGATTTTCCGCGTTGTCTTTCTTTGTCTTTCTCTGACTGTTTCAGTGTTTCAGACCTCCTCCTCTTTGTTGTCACCGTTAGTTTCATGTGACTGTAAAAAGCAGAGAAGTTAAAACATTTATGACGCTTCAAAAACTCTGATCTGTTCATGTTCCATCTGTGCTGAAGTCAGTCTGAAGTTGGTCGTGCGTTTCATAAAGTCTGTTCACTTTGTAAAAATACTTCAGTAAAATACAGTTAAAAGACATGAATACACCTCCTCTGTGAAACATCTTTTACAGTTCAGAGTTGGAATCATTTTGGAGATATTTTAATGGTTAAAGTTAAAAAACAAAACACAAACCCACAAATCACAGACTGTTAACATGTAAAAACATACATATATATATAGAAACATAATCTTCTGATAGTCCAGTTATGAGAATTAAAATGGTGAAAGTATCTCTTAAATATTATTAAACTACTTGAATAACTTGTTCACTCCATCAGTGACAGAGTGTCAGAGAGGAGTTACAGGAAGCCGTTTTGTTGTGATCTGATCAACATGCAGCAGCAGGATGTGAGCTGAGTGTGATTCAGGTTTGTTATGACTAGGAGACACAGAGAGTATTTATGTTTTATCCTAGTATTTAAAATTGTGTTTTACAGCAGACAGATACAGCTGTCTGCTGTATCTTTGTTTTCAACTCTTTATTGTATCAGTCTTACAACATGTAACATAGAGACAAAAACAGAAAACATTTCGGCATCATAATGAAACAAGGATAACATAACAGACATGACTCCACTCCCCTCCCTCCCCTTCCTTCCTCTCTGTTTGGGTGTTTGAACTATTTTACTTTCCTTTTCTTCCCCGCTGTGTCGCAGACATTGTTCTCCGTATGGTAAGGTCATAAGTGACAGTTTTCAGTGTTTAATGACTCCTCTCTGCTCTCACTGTTAGTTTAATGAGTCGCTCGGTTGTTGAAAGTGTTTGTGTGAATATCTTGTGTTTGTCTTCAGATCAGATCTGTTAACAGTTTGTGTTCAGGATCAATAACTGCTCCAACAGCAGGAGAGACGATGGTGACATATAGTCATGTGTGAATGTGTTGCTTTTCAATGTTAATGATGATCCATCAACAACTTTTATGTTTTCATGTTTCATATTGTTGCAGATGTGTTTCTCTGTGCTGAAGTCAGTCTGAAGTTGGTTATCTGACTCCTTCAACCAATCAGAGGGAGTTTTTAGGGAGTGTCAATAACTGACTTGTCATCATACAACAGGTAGAAAATTATTATTGAAAATAGTCTAATGTTTTATTTCTATTTGTTGTTAATATTATTATTAATTCCTGCAATAGACTATCCACAGGATCAGGCTCAATGTGGATTGGTCTTTAAGCTGAATGACTGAAATTTTTGTCAGTTGACTTAAAATTAATGTTTAATGATACATATACAAAAGTAAAAAACAAGTGTGAAGTTTAATCATAAATTCTTACTGTTAACCAGCACTCATTACCTTTCCCAAACTTAAATAACTTCTTGATAGAATTTAAATTGTATATGGATTCTTTAAAGTAAAGCAAACTTAGCTCCCAAAAAATGTGTTTGACTGTAAAAAGCAATTATCAAACATGACAAAGAGTAAAGATTATATAGACACCAAATTAGTTGCATCATGCTGACGTCATTATATGAACAATTCATGGCAGGACTTGATACATAATCAAGATAAAACACATTATCAGTGTCTGAAATAATCACAAAAACTGTCACATAATCACACACATCTATACAAAAATATAAATACAAATAAATATGATAAGAAATACTATATTTACAACAACAAATATATTAAAAATATATATTTTTTGTAAAATATAGAAAACCAGACGTGCCATAGTCATCAATCAGACTGTGATTGACAGCAACATGATCATTAAATATGTGCTTGCTGACATAAAAAGAAAGGACACTCATCAACCCCTGTTTCTTTATTATTTCTGACGTAACATGATTGTTTGCCTGACTGGTCACAGTATTTAGGCTCCTAATGGCTAAAAAGTAATACAGTGTTCTTATTTTATGCTTTTAAATTGGCAAAGACCTCAGAGTTTGAATTTACCAGCAGTCAAATTAGAGAAGCTGCTTTTACCAAAGTACCCAGATGTACTGCTGTCATCTGATATAAAGGAGTATTCTTACATTGATGTATTGGTACTTTTGCTGAAGTAAAGTATCTGAGGTCTTCTTCCATAACTGACACCAGGAGACAGAGAGTGAAGCAGAAGAACTAAACTAAAACTACATCTTGAATGTTTTGTCTTATTTTATTTAGTGATTTGTGGTCAGAGATGTAAACACAGTGTTATCTCAGTCTCAGGTCTCCAGCAGTCAAACTAAATATGATTTTCAGTGTTAACAATACAGATATTTACAGGAAGGACACATTTATAATCATTTTGTAAGACTTGTGGCACAAAGATATATTTAATTATAATGTTATCTAAATGTGTGTAAATAAATAACATTTGATGGTTTTATAGTTGTTATTTTGTCTGAATAACCAAACCTACACCCTCTGCTGTGGTCGTTATTTTTAACAGTAACTTCCTGTTTTACACAGTTCTCTCTGTTCTATCAGAGCAGGAAGCAGCGCTGCACGAGTCACAGTCTGATCAGTAATTCAGATTGAAGAATCAGAAGAAACGACCTCACAGGGATCAGATTGAACAGGTAAGAAGCAGAACAGTGTTTGTTTCATCAGATTGTGTTTGATGTTGTTGTTTTGCTAGAAGGTTTTACTACGAAGCCAGTTCAACATATCCAGGTTTTCTTTGTATGAGCTGCCTTGACAAACCCTAAACTCACCATCAGAGATGAGTGGTATCACGACGCTGGTTATGAACTTTCTTTGTTAACTCAGGCTTTCTGCTTCAGGCTCTGTGCTCGTCCCCATGAAAGGGGGCATTTGACGCGTCATTTGACTCTTTCTGATCATATTCCGCCTGCTTCAGTGAGGAGGAACCGTAGACTGTCTGTTGGAGGAACAGATCATTATAACAGAGATGTGAATAATATAAATACATTATCACAGCAAAAAGCAACACTGTTGCAAATAAGACGAGAGAGGAACACTGGCAGAAAATTGCTGATTGTTTGAATTCATTAATTAAAAAACTCATTCATAATTAGTTAATATATTTATTTTACCTCTCTGTGGCTCCCACATCCAGAGCTCTTAAACTTTAAACTTGATTCAGCAGCAAAACAGCAAACATGGTGTCAAACTGGAAAGCATCTCGACTTTTGGAGCTTTTTAAGGAGCTGATGATTTTATTTACTTGTAACTCATTAGTCTCTAAAACCTGACCTGTAGCATCTATAGCAACAATATCCAGTTTCCTTTTCATACATTTTTTTCTGAACTCATAGACAGACTGAAGAAAAAATGATTAAAGACAGAAGCAACAGTAAGATGATCTTCAATTAACTTTCCCTGTACGCTGAGTTTAAAATCTCCTAAAAGTTTTGGGTCCCTCCTTGTGAGATTATAAATGTTTTTCCAGATCAATTTACTGTTGCCTTTTGCTTCATTCAATATATTGAGATAGAAATGAGATTTTGCTTCTCTTTGTTCCTTAAACCTTTATAAATCAGCATGTCAGTGTCTCTTCTAGTTTTAACTGCCTTCCTTAGTGCAGCATCTCTAGATTTCATTAGTTTCCACAAATGTTCATTAAACCATTAAACAGTAAATAGTTTTTATTTTTAGATTTTATCTGTATCCTCACATTAAATCTTTCCCTCACAGAGTTGATTGTGTGAGTAAAAGTATCACAGCCATAGTCCAGATCATCAGAGGACAGAACATCATTCCAGTTCAAGCTGTTCATTTCATTGGTAAATTCTTCTTGCTTAGCTCTGGGTATGCATTGAAGGATCATTGTCTTAGTTGCTGTGGTCTTAAATCTACTTTTAGTCAGTTTTCTCGATTAGATTAGATTATCCTTTACATTTACAAATGTAACATTAGATACATAGATGTCTGGTGAACAACATGTAACTGAACATATTAAAAAGAAAAATCTTTTCTACATAAACAGTCCCGTTTCATGCTGAATTTATTTTAATTATGAAACCTTCTGGTCTCCTCCCTCTCTGACCCTCTGTGGTGATTTGCTGGTTAAAGTTGTTTCCTGTGATTTATGACTCAGGGGATTTTCCGCGTTGTCTTTCTTTGTCTTTCTCTGACTGTTTCAGTGTTTCAGACCTCCTCCTCTTTGTTGTCACCGTTAGTTTCATGTGACTGTAAAAAGCAGAGAAGTTAAAACATTTATGACGCTTCAAAAACTCTGATCTGTTCATGTTCCATCTGTGCTGAAGTCTGAAGTTGGTCGTGCGTTTCATAAAGTCTGTTCACTTTGTAAAAATACTTCAGTAAAATACAGTTAAAAGACATGAATACACCTCCTCTGTGAAACATCTTTTACAGTTCAGAGTTGGAATCATTTTGGAGATATTTTAATGGTTCAAGTTAAAAAACAATACACAAACCCACAAATCACAGACTGTTAACATGTAAAAACATACATATATATATAGAAACATAATCTTCTGATAGTCCAGTTATGAGAATTAAAATGGTGAAAGTATCTCTTAAATATTATTAGACTACTTGAATAACTTGTTCACCACATCAGTGACAGAGTGTCAGAGAGGAGTTACAGGAAGCCGTTTTGTTGTGATCTGATCAACATGCAGCAGCAGGATGTGAGCTGAGTGTGATTGTGACCCCCCTCCCCCTCCTTCCTCTCTGTTTGAGTGTTTGAACTATTTTACCTTCGTTTTCTTCCCCGCTGTGTCGCAGATATTATTCTCCGTATGGTAAGGTCATAAGTGACAGTTTTCAGTGTTTAATGACTCCTCTCTGCTCTCACTGTTAGTTTAATGAGTCGCTCGGTTGTTGAAAGTGTTTGTGTGAATATCTTGTGTTTGTCTTCAGATCAGATCTGTTAACAGTTTGTGTTCAGGATCAATAACTGCTCCAACAGCAGGAGAGATGATGGTGACATATAGTAATGTGTGAATGTGTTGCTTTTCAATGTTAATGATGATCCATCAACAACTTTTATGTTCTCATGTTTTATATTGTTGCAGATGTGTTTCTCTGTGCTGAAGTCAGTCTGAAGTTGGTTATCTGACTCCTTTAACCAATCAGAGGGGGTTTTTAGGGAGCGTCAATAACTGACTTGTCATCATACAACAGGTAGGAAATGATTATTGAAAACAGTCTAATGTTTTATTTCTATTTGTTGTTAATATTATTATTAATTCCTGCAACAGACTATCCACTGGATCAGGCTCAATGTGGATTGGTCTTTAAGCTGAATGACTGAAATTTCTGTCAGTTGACTTAAAATTAATGTTTAATGATACATATACAAAAGCAAAACAAGTGTGAAGTTTGATCATAAATTCTTACTGTTAACCAGCACTCATTACCTTTCCCAAACTTAAATAACTTCTTGATAGAATTTAAATTGTATATGGATTCTTTAAAGTGAAGCAAACTTAGCTCCCAAAAAATGTGTTTGACTGTAAAAAGCAATTATCAAACATGACAAAGAGTAAAGTTTATATAGACACCAAATTAGTTGCATCATGCTGACGTCATTATATGAACAATTCATGGCAGGACTTGATACATTATCAAGATAAAACACATTATCAGTGTCTGAAATAATCACAAAAACTGTCACATAATCCCACACATCTATACAAAAATATAAATACATACAAATATGATTAAAAAAATAATATTTACAACAACAAATATATTAAAATATATATATTTGTTGTATAATATAGATTCCTTACAGAGAGACTGTAGAAAATAATATCATAAACCACCATCAACAACAACAAAGTGATGCTTGAGTTTTGACTTCAGACTGTTTTCTTCTCCACAGACGTTGGAAGTGAGTGAAGTTGTTCCTGAAATCCTGCACAGCAGAGACCAGAATCTCCTGATCCCAGCTGTGTGTCCGTAGAGATCAATAGGACCATGGATCTACCTCCTCTTTCCCAGCTGTCTGTCCATGAAGAGTCCATGGATCAACCTAAACATTTTAACACTGGAAGGTATCAACTTCAACCTGACAGAAAGGAATTTCTGATTAAGAATTTTATTATCTGTATTAAAACGTTCACATTAAACATGTTTTTAATCACTTTTTTATCCAGGAAGAATGTTATTCTGTTGTAAATTGATAAGTGTTGTGTTTGTATCAGGATCCAGCAGCAGAGACCAGAATCTCCTGACTCCAGCTGTGTGTCCGTAGACCCTGATAGGACCATGGATCCACCTCTTCTTTCCAAAACACATGGAGAGTAAGTCAAGATAATGTCACTGTATTGTTTAGGCTTTTGAACATTTGCTGATGAGGGGAAGCTGAAGCAGCAGACAGTATCAGGAGACCAGAAGCACTGCAGATTCTGTGTGCACAGAAGGAGCACGAGGAAAACATGTCTCCATGTCTCTGATGGAGGTCACTGAGGGGGAGTTAAAAACAAGGAGTTGATGAGATACACTCTGAGATGCTGAAGTTTCTGGACATTGTGGGGCTGTCTTAGCTGACAGGGAAGGGGGTCCAGAGGATATGATCTAAATATTGAGGTATCACACTGCTCAGCCTCTCTGGAAAAGTTTATGCTGGATGCTGGAAAGGTGGCAGATTGTTCAAACTCAGACTGAGGTGAAGTGATGGGGATTCTGTCCTGGTCCTGGATTTGGGGATACTGGAAGTCAGTCAGAGTTGGGGGTGCTGAGAGAAAGTTTATATATAGTTTATATTTATAAAGTTTACTATTTTGCGCTCGCAGATGCGTCACACTGCATAGCTAGACAGATAGCTAACACAAGACTCAGTAGGCTGTACTTCATGTTGAGAGTGATTTACTGAAGCTTGAGATTGTAAAACTGCAATCACAAACACAAGAATACATAATACGTCACACAGTTGCAATGAAATGTGTGCAACAATATTACAACAATTTCCTTCTTCACAAGCTTCCAAGTGAGGTAACAGTTAGCCTGTACAACTTATACAGACCAACCAACATAACTTTGCATTGATGTGTTAACTTAATATGTAGCCTATGCTAGAAATTAGTTTAGATTATTAACTCAGCAGCTAGTTAACTCTTCTCATAAACAACAACAAATCCTCTTAACAGTGTTTCTGAAACACATGACTAAATTATAAAGATAGGTAACTGTACTCACAGACAGATCTACTCCAAGGATCAAATCAAACTCTGTGGGCCTGCACGGAGCCTGCATGTGTGCTGCTTGGCTGTGCTGTGTAAACTAAAAAACAACATGGAGGATACAGCACTTTTGAAAACCCTTGAAAACACAGTACCTCAACCTGCCTGAAGGTGTCACTAATTTACAACAACACTGACTGGTGTCAGAACATTTACACACAACAGACAACAAACTTAAATACCAACATGCTGTATGTCAAAGCAGCATAGCAGCATATTCAGCTATGGACAGTTCACACACAGGATGCAGGTTTATTCCTAATCAGAAGATGATTTATTGTTGATTGAGCCACAGCCACGTTATACGGTACAGGTAACAATACAACAAGGCACTTGAAATTTATAACACACACACACACACACACACACACATACACATACACACACACACACACGCATACACACACACATATACACACATACACACACATACACACACACACACACACACACACACACACACACACACACACACACAGCAACCAAAAGCATTAACAAGTAACTGAACAGGCTGTAGGCAGTGCTTTACAAACAGGCTTTCATTGATAACTACACTCTAAAACACAACTCTACACTACAGAGACGTCCTCTTGCTCTCATTTGAAGCATGTTGCACTACCAGATCTGTGACAGAAACAAGAAATAATGTAACTTACTAAATGATATAATCAATTCATTCATACGCCCTGTAACTGGTGAGACAGGAAATTGAGAGACGGTAGCGAGCTACATAACTAATCATCCAGTAGCACCATCACACCAAGTTTAAAACAATGAACACACAAAGCATCTGAAATTTACAGCAAACCAGTACATAATATAAATATTGTAACCCAGACCAAAGTGAGCCTGCATGGTGGCAGGAAACATAAAAAAAAAAAAAAAAAACACCTCTATTATTGATCATTAATATTCATGATACTTCACACCTAGCTACGTCACGTCCTCTGCGTTTGTGCATCAGATACACAGAAAATACATTAAATGTTCTAACATGAAATCAGATATCAAAAAAAATAACAAAGGCTGGATTTTAACCATTGAACAAACCAAGTTTTATAGACTGCATACACTAGAATGCTACTCTGGATCAGTGGACCAGCTGTTTACCCTTTCAAGGATCTTGGAGGGAGGGATCATGAGAGTCTGTCCGTCTGCTCTACATGTGTTTTGTAGAATTGTAGTGTTTTTACATTGTGTGGTCGTCATACTGAGTCAGGCCATGATCAGTTACGAGTAGTCGAGTCCTGCTGGCACAGTTCAAGTATGTTTCCACTGCACACAGCATGGCAGAGTAAAAGACGTTGTTCACCTTGATGATGTGTTTTGTCAACAATCAGCTCAGCTACCAATCAGGATCACAGCAGCACAACTCAGACAAAAAAGGCCTCCAGCTACATGCTGTTTGTCAAGCATATAGTTGTGAGCACAGTGCAGTCATTGAAGACAACCCAGATCAATGTTTTTAATTTTTAGGATTTTTTCATGTTGACTTTAGCAGTTTAACAGCAAGAGGACAATGTTAGAGAAATATTAGTCAAGTCAAGTCAGTTTTATTTATATAGCACCAAGGGCACTTTTCACATAGTATAAATAATGACTAATGACTAATAATAATATTAATAGCAGCAGCGGTGGGCATCAAGCTGGACAGCAGTCGGTCTGTAGCTGAAGGTTTCCTGCGAGATGAGAAAACACAAAACTCTGGGGAAGAAGCCAAGTTAGTGACATGCATTAATGGTACATGAATACATACAGATGGAGAGGAGGAGGAGGAGAGAGGAGCTCAGTGCATCATGGGAAGTCCCCCAGCAGTCTAGGCCTATAGCAGCATAACTAAGGGCTGATCCAAGGCGAGCCTGGTCGGCCCTAACTATAAGCTTTATCAAAAAGGAAAGTTTTAAGCCTACTCTTAAACATAGAGAGGGTGTCTGCACCCCGGACTGAATCTGGTAGATGGTTCCATAGAAGAGGAGCCTGATAGCTGAAGGCTCTGCCTCCCATTCTACTTTTAAAGACTGTAGGGACCACCAGTAAGCTGCATACTGGGAGCGCAGTGTTCTAGTGGGGTAATACGGTATTATGAGCTCTTTAAGATATGATGGTGCCTGACCATTAAGGGCTTTGTAAGTTAGGAGAAGGATTTTAAATTCTATTGTAGATTTTACAGGAAGCCAATGTAGTGAAGCTAAAATGGGAGAAATGTGGTCTCTTTTTCTAGTTTTAGTCAGAACACGTGCAGCTGCATTCTGGACCAGCTGGAGAGTCTTTAGAGACTTGTTAGGGCAGCCTAATAATAAGGAACTGCAATAATCCAGCCTAGAAGTAACAAATGTGTGGACTAGTTTTTCTGCATCTTTTTGGGACAGGATGTGTCTGATTTTTGTGATATTACGTAAGTGAAAAAAGGCAGTCCTTGAGATTTGTTTTATGTGGGAGTTAAAGGACATATCCTGATCAAAGATAACTCCCAGATTCCTTACAGTGGAGCTGGAGGCCAGGGTAATGCCATCCAGAGTAGCTATATCATTAGGACCCCAGCACGAAGGTGCCAGGTCCACTTTGTACCATAGGGGTGATAGTGAGTCACTGTAGCGTCCAGTCTTCCCTCAGTCCAACATGAGAGGAAGAAGAAGTAGCTGCCCTGAGCCCTAGCAGTAATGGTGGATCCAGGCTGAATGCTGTTGAGATTGTCACTGTAGGACTGTTTAAAGTATGTGTGGTAATATGGTAGTAATATGTGGTCAGTTTATCCAAATAACGCCTGTTTGGAAAGTTGCATCTACATTGTCAGAGCAGCCAGTTGCTGCTGCAGACACTGGCCAGGTGAGACATCAGCTGGTTATATCAGCTGATCCGATGAACTGCACTGAGTTGCACCATGAGACATTTGGCATTGTAGCACATCATTGTAAGCTGGATCGATATTGAAATATCATATCAATAAATTAGTTCTCTACTATGTTGTAAAATGGCAGCAATTAATGAAAGATGATGCTGTGTGGTAGAAAAAGTTGTTTTACCATCAGTGAGTTCTCTGACATTTTATGACTTACACCTATCCTAGGAGCATGTGTGTAACTATTCAGTTGTTACTCAGAGTTATGTTGTAATTTATCTCCGTGGAGGAAGGGGAAGGGATGTGAAATGTTGCCCCCTATTTGTGTAGATCAGCTGGACAATTCTTCCGTCTACAAGGGGGGAGAGATGAGACTGAAACTGACAACACTTTGAATCTGAGTGAATAAGAAAACACCTCTCCTCCATTGTTCTCTTACAGATGATCTGTCTGGTTCTTAGATTTCAACAAGTTACTTTCTGGTCAAAATTCAACATTTTTCAGGTTTAAACTGTCTTTAATTTGTCTTTTGTTGTTTCAGGATCCATCAGCAGAGACCAGACTCTCCTGTCCCCAGCTATGTGTCCATGAGTAGTGACCGGTCCATAGAGCCACCTATAGATTTTAACAGTGAAAGGTATCAACTTAAACCTGACAGAAAGGTGTTTCTGACAAAGAAAGTTATTACCTATATTAAAACTTTTGATTGCAAACATTTCAGATATTTTAGCCAAAAAGGAGTCAAACGCACAAAGGGCCCTATTTTAACGATCTAAAGCGCACGGTCTGAGGCACATGGCGGAGGTGCATTTAGGGTGTGTCAAAACCCACTTTTGCTATTTTAACGGCGGAAAAATGGTCGATGTGCCAGGTGCACAGTTCAAAGGGGTTGTCCATAGTCTCCTAATTAATCATGAGTGTGTTTTCAGCGTAACATGCAATAACGCTACACAGTGTCGTCTCCCATTCCCTTTAAGAGCCAGGTGTACTTGCACCTTGGTGGATTGCTGTTATGATGGCACATTTGCAAAGTAGTGAGACTGAAGCTTCTCTGCAGAGGAAATGGATGTGCAAAGTGAAAGCGCACGATCCATAACGAGCACACTGCTGCTCCTGAACCCTCAGTGGCCCCAGACCACCAGTTTAAGATCCTGTTCATTAATTTGTTGTGAATTTATCTTCGTTTGTTTTTTTTAATTACAGCTTTGGTTTCTTTAAAATCGTTTTGTTCAGTCATGGAGTAACAGGTCAAATCAGCAGGGTTTTAATTGCTGAAAGTATGGAAACCTGATCACTGTACTCTCCAAAATGAGAATATTTGTTAAATATTGTTCAAAAATTAAATCATTAATATGAATCATGTAAAGAATCATTAACACAGTTATCAGGACTTGATCAGCTCTCCAAGGTTCTGATCCTGCTGCTGGCAGCAGCTAGAAGCTGTGCAGATTTATTTCCTTATTCATATTGTACAATCACAGATGTCACAGCTGCAGTATTTATACTCCACCGAACTATTATTCATTTATGAAACCAGCCAGAACTGTAGGCATGTATATGATTAGAAATTTAATTTGTCGGTTTGATGAGAAAATAACAAGTTGATTGAATCTCTGCTTTTTCTACAGGACTTATGAGGACATCATCTCCAAAAGTCTTCAGATCTCTTCAGGATCTCCTGATGTCTACCAGCTGATACCAAAGGAAGAGAAGTTTGGAACTCTGACAAGAAAAACTGTTGGTGAGAAAAACCTGAACAAGACAAACAAAACCATCTTACTTGTAGGTGAAACAGGAGCAGGAAAATCTACTCTGATCAACGTTCTGGTCAACTACACCATGGGAGTGAAGTTTAAGGACAACATCTGGTTTGAGATCGTAGAGGAACAGAAGAGAAGATGTCAGACAGAGAGTCAGACATCAGATGTGATCGTGTACGAAATCTTTGGTTTTGAAGATAAAACTCTGCCCTTCTCTCTGACCATCATCGATACTCCTGGATACGGAAGCACAGAAGGGAATGAACATGATGTCATCATCAGTCAAAGATTATTTGACTTGTTCCGTTCAGAAGATGGAGTTCATGAAATTGATGTAGTGGGTCTGGTGCTGCAGGTGAGTGTGAATCGACTGAGTGACCGACTGAAGTACATCTTTGATTCAGTGACGTCTCTGTTTGGAAAAGACATTGAGAAGAATATCGTCGCTCTCATCACACACTCAGATGGAATAACACCTGAAAATGTTCTGAAAGCTCTTGAAGCTGCAAACATTAAATGTGCCAAAAATGAGAAGAATCAGCCCGTTCACTTCCTGTTTAATAACCGTCAGACCACACAGAAAACAGAGGAAACAGAGTTTGCTTTAGAGAATATATGGAGGGTAACAGAGAGAGGAATGAAACGATTCACAGACTTCCTGGAAAAATCTAAACCTCAACAGCTGATAACAACACTTGAAGTGTTGAAAGCACGCATCAGAATAACAGCCTGCATCAACAACCTGCAAGACAGAATCCAGCTGATTGAACTAAAACAGAACGAGATCCAACAGACTCAAGAAGCTCTGAAGAAACATGAAGAAGAGATGAAGAAGAATGAGAAGTTCACTATAGAAGTTGATGAGGTCTACAAAGAGAAAAAGTCTATTGATGGAGGGATGTGGGGGTTGTTTTTTTATAAAGCAGCTGTCACCTGTAACATCTGTGAAGAGAACTGTCACTTTCCTGGATGCACAATGGCCTGGAGTCCAAAACACTGTGAGGTCATGAAAGGAGGTCGCTGTACTGCTTGTACAGAGAAGTGTCCTGCAACAAAGCATGTGAAAGAAAACTGGATCTATGTGAACAAGACCAGGAAAGTTAAGAAGACCTTTGAAGATGTGAAACAGAAGTATGAAGAGAATAAGGTAGATCATGAACAGAAGAAGAGCCTTCTGGAAAATCTTCAAACAGAGATGAAAAAACTGGAATCAGAGAAGATTCAGCTGCTTGCAGAGGTCTACCAATATATGGAGCAACTAGAGCAGATCGCTCTGAATGTTAATTCATTGTCCACTCATGTCCACTTGGACTTCCTGATTGAGAAGATGAAGGAGATCAGAGCCACAGAGAAGGTCAAGAAACTGGAGGAGATGGCAGGTCGACTGGATGAAAAAACAAGAGCAGCAATGCGGTACATGTCTGCTAAACTAACAGGCTGGTACAGAAGTTAAATATACAGTGATGAAGATGAACAACATCAGACAGCTGTGTAGACAACAAGCTCTACACTGTTCATATAAATATTTAAACATCACAAACATTATTTCATTTTAATCTTTTTAAGTGTGATGTTGATAATTGTAATTTTTTTTTTTCAAAGACACATAATCGTCTTTTAAATTTTAAATTGTATGATTCTTTGAAACCGCCTCCTCTGTGATATATAACTGTTCATTTAGTTTAATGTTTAATTATCATTTGTTGATCCACTTCAGTGAAAGTAAAGCCAGAGTTTATCTTATAGTGACAGCAGCTGTTGGTTTTCTTGTTATGGATTCTCACATCAATCACTCTCATAGTTCAGCCTCTTTTCTGCTCTCAGCTTCATCAGATCAAAACTCTTCATCAGTGTGTTCAGCTGCACTTCAGTAACCAGTTTACAGTCGACTCTCTGCACTCAGCTGATTTCTGTCCTGTCATGTAAACCAGAAACCTGGTTTCTGTATCACAGTAGAGGATTACAGAAACCTGAGGTTCCTGGATCCTCACTTGAACTGGAAGTCGTTCTGCTCCGCCATCTTGCAGGTCGTCCCAAAGCTCTTATTCCTGCTCTGAGGAGCCATGAGTGAAGATACACAAGAGCCTTCACGTCTTTTACCGACCGACACGCCTCCTTATTGGAAAGCTGATCAGTAGGCTTGTTTCAGATGAACTGCTCCTTTCTTGTAAAGTGGAGGGATCAGGCGGCAGCATCAGCAGGAAGTGACAAAAAGCTGCAGTCAAGTCAGACAGTTTCCAGCAGCTTTCAAAGAATCTACAGGAAGTCACAGAAATATTTACATCCTGTTAGATCTGATCCTGATTTAATAAAATGTTATCAGATCAATCTACTCAAGCTCAGCTGATCCATCACTAACATTGTTTTAATGCTGATCTGTATGATAGAATATAAACTGTTAAAATGATCTATAATCAATAATCAACATTTATTCTGTAATCTCCAATATTAGACTATTAAATTATTTTACATAGAAATGTAACTGTTGCAGCAAGCGGATCACTACCTGCTGGTCAACATGCCGACTGTAATCAGCTGATGTCACACTAATCAAACTCATTCACATCTCATTGATGAAAGACAGAAATTCTAATAAAATGAAATTATTATTTTTTTTCTATGTAATTTAGTTTTTGGGAGAGATCTTTGTATGTTTTATCTTCTGTTCTCTCCCGCACATGTTTTCATTTTAAGTTTATTTCTTTTTTGTTTGTTTACTTTAAATGAATGAATAACTGAACATATTCAGGTAAAAGTGTGTTTGTTACCTACATGTGAATGTCTCTGTGTACATATCGAATTTTTGATTATTGTATAAAAAATAATATTTTGTGATGCACAAACAAATAAAGTAAAACACAAATCAAACCAACTCAAATTGTAAGCAGAAATAGACTTTATATCATTTATCTGTCAAATATTCACATCAATAATTAAATAATGATAAAATGTTCATATTGTGTCTGTTGTAATTTTTGGTTATTGAATGTTTTCTGTCTCTTTGGATGATAAAAGTTGTCATCAACACATCTGAATTCTTAGTAGAAGATCAGACAACTGAAATCCAAAATGATGTTGTTGATCAAACTCCTGAACCAATCAGCAACAAATGCGGCCGCCTCGATCTCGTCAGGTTATCGTTGCTCGTGCGTGACGTCAGAGCGAGCCGGGAAGACTTTTTCTGTCTAAAGCTGAAGGAACATCCAGATCTGTCTGTGTGTCCTTAACATTGGAAAACTTACTGGAATATACAAAACAAAGATAAGATTTAATTTAATTTAATTTGGAGGAACAAATGTCATTATTAAGAAATGACATCTTATGCAACATAAAAAGAAATGGTGGTCTGGAGGTACTACGTTTTGAAAGATTAAATAATACTTTCAAAGTGAAATGATGAACTAATTGTAAATCATTACTAACAATTAATTGGCAGAAAATGTTAAGTTGGAGACAAATTTTGTCTTAGTAACAAAGTTAAAAAATTTCCTTTTGCATCAAAAAAGACATTAGAGACATTTATAATTAATATTAAATATTTTGCAATTTCTGTGGACTAGAAGAAGAAACAATGTGTCATTTGTTTTATATCTGTATGTTTACCAGAATATTTTGGGTGGATATTCAGTATTATATAAGAGGGAAACTCGGCAAACAATCTAATTCAAGGATAAAGACATTTTTATATGTTTTGAAGGCAATGAGACGGGAAAAGATTTTTTTTTTGTACAGTCAGTTTCATCACAAGAAGAGATGAGAGGACTTCAAACCAAATTTGGGACATTTTTATCATGAACGCATCAATATGGTTCCACAATAAGAGTCCTTAAGAATAAGAAGGCAATTAAAACTAATTGTGTTTTTGATAAATTTTTTATTCACTGATGATACATTACTTTGAATTTGTATTACTTTTTCAAAATATTTGTTATAACTTTGTATAAACTGTCCATACCAGGTGTACATATACACCTGGTATGGACAGTTGTTTGTGTACATGCTGTTATTGTACACGTGTTCTCTAAAATAAAGAAATAATTTTAAAAAAAGAATCTAACCAGTATGCATTGTGTGGTGATCGTAAAGGGGCTCATATCCATTGACTGAACGAGCCTGTTATATCAACATCTGAGCAAGAGAGAAATCCCAACATCATTTCCGTTTCCGGTTTACTGGTCAACTAGCTAACACACAGCTAACCGTTTTAATACCTCGATTGTTTCCTTTCCGTTATTAGTTTAGCTACAATAAACTCCTGATAAGTTACCTAAATAGATGCGATAATTACTAGACAGGAAACTTCATGTAAGTGGCGGAGTTTTCTACCAATGTGTAGCTTATTTTACTTATAAAGCATAACAGACGTTGCTTAGCATGCTAATATGGCTTTTAACAGACTTAAAATACTCAGATAAATACAGACTTTGTGGTGAGTCATGTAAATTACTTAATAACACTAATACAATGCTGTAAAAACAAAATATTTTGTTACTTTATGTAATGGTAGCTCGATGTGTCACACTTTGGTTTATTATGGGGGGATTTCTATCTTGTCTTTTTTACCTTTGAAGAGAGTTACGTCTAATCTTTTCCGAAAAACATCACAATCGCGTTTGTATCAGAAATGTAATATCTAAAGTGTAAAAAACACACGTCGCATGTTATTTTAATGCTCACAAATAAAGCTGCACTACACACGTAATTTTGCTGCAATTAGAAAATAACTTTAGAAGTGGTAGGAACTAAAAAACACCCAGTGAGAGACCGGAACTCGTGTCGGGCCACTTCCTGTCCTGTGTGAGGTCACAATGCTCGCCCTGAGACGGTTTCAGCGGATAAAAGCTGTTTTTTCACAACATGGAAACACAAGTAAGAAACTTTAACATCACTGTAAACACGTTACAGAGTTTATTAAGTGTAAACGACTGTTTTTATTAATTAATTCAGTGTTTTCCGTTAAACTACGGATTGCGATGCTAATGCTAATGCTAACATTAGCCAGCAGATGTTATGATTATAATTTTCTCTGCAGGTTTAAGAAGTTTGACCTCTTCAAATGTAGAACAACAGAAAGATGACGTAGTGGGTATTGTATACTATTAATGATAATAAATTATTTACTATTAATTACAGAGGTATATCAGTATTAACAGGTTTAACGCAATAACACAATATTATTTTCTCTTCATCTTTAAGCTGGTAAAGATTGAAAACCCGTACAAAGAAGCACAGAAAGGATGCATCCTCTGCAGCGTCACAGTGGACTTCAAAAATATTCAGGTGAGTAAAGTAGAGATGCAACTAACGATTATTTTCATTATCGATTATTCTTCCGAGTATTTCCTCAATTCATCGTTTGATCTGTAAAATGTCAGAAAATAATGAAAAATAATAAAAGTTTCTCAGAGTCAAAGGTGACGTCTTGTTTTGTTTGATCAACCGTCAAGAACTTAGATAGATATTTATTATCACGTTTGACAAAGAAAAATATTTCAGAATCTGAAGAAGACATCTGCTGGTAAACTCTCCATATTGCACTTGTATGGTTGAATTAAAGCAGTGATCAGACAGTCAAAACACACAAGTGGTTTTACTGCAGAGCTTTGATTATTGTTTGTTCAGTAAGATCCACATCATTAACAACTGATCACTTTAAATCAGTCAGACTGTTGTTTTAAGACAGATTCTAAGTTTTAAGACTAGATCATTAAAATTAAATTGTGAACTTGTCCTTTTTAAGTGAGCTTCAGAATTGAAATTACTGTCAGATTACTGAGTTTCCTCCAGATTCGTAGCCACAGATGTGAAGTTAACGTTCACTGACGTGAGGTTTTCTCTTTTCCTGATAACAGAAATCTGTTTCATCCTTTGATCGATCCCATCACTGACCTGTGAATGTCTCACATTCATGTCTCAGATCATCAGATGGTGTAGAGTTTGCTGTCATCCTGTGGATCAATTAGAGCTGCAACGATTAATCGATTAGCCAGTCGACTAAAAAAAATAATCAGCAGCTACTAATGACAATCAAATCATTTTTTAAAAGAACAAATGTCAAATATTCACTGCTTTCAGATCCTCGAATGTGAAGATTTGAAGCTTCTCTTTGTCGTTGGACTGTTGATCAGACAAAACAAGACATTTGAAGACGTCACTTTGGGCTTTAAAGACGTTATAACGAGCATTTTTCAGTATTTTCTGACATTTTATAAACAAAATGATTAATTGAGAAACTAATCAGGTGTTGTGACTGATATAAGAAGGTAAATGAGTATTTCTCCCACACCTGTGGCTCCTGTATGTGTCATCGTTGGTTATGAAAACTAATTAATCAATATATTTACTGTAAACTGTCTTCTATCTTCCTCACAGCTGCTGTCTCAGTTCATCTCACCTCATACGGGCAGAATATACGGCCGACACATCACAGGTGAGCAGCTGGACGACATTAAACAACTTTAATCTGAATCATCTCATGTTTTCATTCTAACCTGCTGCTAAATGAGACATTATGAAATAATAATACAGACAGAATATGTAATATAAACATGAAACTGTGAAATAATTCAAAATGTTTGTAAAAAATGTTTTATTTCAATACAGAAGTTTATTTCAAGATCAGTTATTTATTTTTAAGCCGTTTTCATTCATGTTGTGTCAACAGAGCTGCAAAGATTAGTTGATTAATTGTTTAGCTGACTGAAAGAAAATCAATCAACTATTTTGACAATCAATCAAATGAATCATTAATCACTGCAGTTCTGCTGATACTGTTAATTACACTTAATGCAGGTTTTTCTGTTTTTTCTTTTGGGTTTGTTATTTCAGTTATTTAAGTTGTTTATTGTCTGTTATTAATCATTTTTGTCAATTAAAATACACTAGAGCTGAAACAATCAGTCAATTAATTATTAAGTGAATTGGCAGAAAATAATAATTTTTGTAAATTTTTATAATTAATTCTTAACAAAACAATTTCAATTAAAAAAGCCAAAAATGTCCTGGTTCCAGTTTCTAAACTGTTTTGTTTCACTATAAACTGAATATTTCTGTTTTTTGGATCGTTGGTCAAACAAAACAAAACATTTAACGTTATTTAACCATTTTATAGTCATTTATACTAATCGATTAATCAAGAGTAAATTAATCAGTAATGAAAATAATTACCTGAAACAGACGTGTGATTGGCTGATGCTTCAGTCTGAATGAGTGTGTAATTATTTCATAGCAGTAGTTTGAAACATTTATTGATTATTTCAGTTTCATGGTTTTACATTTTGTATCAATTTATTTATTGATGATTAATATTGATCACTTCGGGTCTCCGTACTTGTCAGCAGTGTTTTGATAATTTGTGAAACAGAATAAAAACTGGTTTCATTCTTGTGTTTTCAGGCCTGTGTGGGAGAAAACAGAAGGAAGTCTCTAAAGCTATAAAGAAAGCTCAGTCGATGGGTACGTTTGCTTAATATCATTCATCTAAATGACGTGTAGAGCAGGTTTAATTAACAGAAGCTGTGTAATGTGACAGGAGTCGCTCATCAATCCTGCAGCTCTACAGAGACTTTTAGCCTCTTTTAGCTTCAGATTTCCTGTCTGGTTCAGTCTCAGCGGTTTTCTGATAAACTCGTCGTACACAAAGTCAGAGACTAGCTGGTGAACATAGTGGAGCATTTAGCAGCTAAAGAGTCAGATATTTCCCTCAGGAGATGGTAGAGAGTAAAAACAGCTAAAAGAGAGTGAATATTGGACAGAAACACGACTCCACATGAATGATAATGTTGCTCCGTAACTGCTTTTTGTTCACGTAACGACTTCATAAGCTGATAACAAGTCAGATGTTTGTGTTTACAGCTTGTTTCTGCTGGTGAAAAACCACAAATAAAGCTTTAACTGAGTAGTTTTATTTACCTGAACATTGAGGCGTCAGGCCAGAAAACGCTCATATGATTTATTTTTGTTACTCATTTGTGACGTTTTTGAAGGTATTTTCATTCTATCATGTTGTTTGAGTCAAGAGGACACGAGTGTTACAGGTTAGCAGGTGAAGTGAAACTATAAAGGACCAAGAATAGATCCCTGAGGAACCCCGCCAGTCATTATTTACTGATGATCGTGTTGTTCTGTGTCTGCTGGATGTTTGCTAACATCTCAGCCAAAACTACTTTATAAGCTCATATGTCAGATGTTGTTTACAGCTTGTTCTGTTGAACACAAGAAGTCAAAAATCTTGTCAATCAAGTGATTTTAGTTGCCTTAACTTAACCAAACCTTTACGCCTTAAGAGGTATCAGATCAAGAAAAGCTCATATGAATCATGTTTGTAACATCTGAGCTGTTTTTTAAAGCACCGACAAACAATCTGCATCTGAGAATATAAATAGAAAATATGAAGGACCAAGATTAGATCCCTGAGGAACACCACCAGTCATTATTATAGCTGGTAACATGTTGTGTTTAGCAGAAAAATCACATCATGCAGTTTTAATTATCTTTGCACAACCTTGAGTGTCTGGTGCAGCTGTAGCCAGGAGAAGAAGTCCATTATACCTGGTAGAAAGCATGGGTCGAGTCTTTCTTTTTATCAGAGGAACATGCAGACATGTGAACTTCCTGTTTGTCTTGACGACAAGAAGTTACAAACTCTTCTCAAACAATCTTAAACTCCAACAGTTATAAGGAGCTTTGGAGCAGGAAGTGACTGTTAATGATCAATAAGCTGTTTTTTCTTTAATTATCAACGTTTCTCCGTCCAGGTTTCATGTCGGTGACTCACAAGCATCCGCAGTTTATGAAGGACCCCAACATCTGCGGCGTCAGACATCTGGATTAATGGATCAATGTGTGAAACTCGTCTCCTGTGTTGAAACTGTAATAATTATTATTTGTTAATTAAAACCTCTGATTCTGAGCTGTCGGTGTTTTTCATTCACCTGCAGTTTTACACAAGAAAAGAAAAATCAGTAAAACATGAATAAATCGGTGTTAAGTCGCGCCATTTACCTTTTTTGGAGCCTACAGTTACAGATTTTCAATTAACTGTCATTTATGTTGATGAAAAACAGCAAATTCTCACATTTAAGAAGCTGGAACGAGATAATTTTTGTTATTTTTGCTTGAAAAATGACGAGTAATTAACAGAATATTTGCAGATTAATTTTCTGTATATTGACTAATCGTTGTGACTCTTCTGTTTTTTAAATATCTACGTATATAAATGTGTTTTAGTTCAGTACGGTGGATGTAATCATGTCTCTCTGAAGCCTGGACGGTCGGGACCCTCACAGGAGATGAAACAGGATTATTCAGGTAGAAAATATTAAAAAACAAAAAAGTTTGTTTTCCTCAAGTCTTATTTTGAAAAATAAACTTTTATTGTGAAAGTCAGTTTAGTTTTAACCTCTTCTGACCTCTAACATGATTCAAACAAAACAACTCAATATATAAAAATCTGCTTCACAAAATCAGGTTTGTTTTCTGCAAATCTTATTTTGAAAAATAAACTTTTATTGTGAAATTCGTTAGTCAGTTTAGTTTAAAATAATTCAAACTAGATAATTGTAGAAAGCAGAATCATTCAATTTGGAAACCAGATGTGATTCAATCTGATTTAAATATTTTAAGTTATTCTGTATATTTATTTCATATATAATCGTTCACTCTAAACATTCAGCTGACTGAATAAACCTGAACTTTAACAGGTTCTGGTCTGAAGATGTGTTGCTATGACAACAGCTCCAGATAAACTGTAAACTGTTTTTGAGAAACTGAATAATCCAGATAAATTATAGATTATTACTGAACAAACGACTGCAACACATTATTTAAACAAAAGATCTTTATCAGTAAACATTTTAAACAACGATAAAGTTCCGCTGTTTATTTTAATTTAACGGATTAAAAAACAAGATGGCGTCCAGTTTCCATCAATAACAAACGTATTTTCCACATCAGGATCTACTTTTCCTGCGTTTCCTCTCCCTGCCCGGCGGAGTTTCTTTCAACCTTTTCCTACAGTGAGTCGCGCTGCCGGGACGCGGCGGCGGGGAGGAGGAGGAGGAGGAGGAGGAGGGGGGCGTTTCCTGAGCGGCTGGAGTTTCAGGGTCGGTCGTGTTCGTCGTCGTCGTCTCGGTGACGCAGGAGACGTCCGGTACAGGAAACGCCTCCACGGTTAAAGTCTGAGTGCGGAAGAGAGGCGAGCAGGCGAACAGAGCTCGGACGGCTTCGTGCAGCCGAAGGTTGTTCTTCTGCTCGGCTGGACGAGAATCTGCGTCTGAAGACAAGAAAACAAGTTGAAAAGATCAGATTTAAAACATTATTAAAATGTTAATTACTAGTAAAACATTTCCTGCATGTTGTCACGTGAGAACGGGAGCAGGGATCAATATATTCAGGGAAATATGTAAAGGGTTGCGTCAGTCTGATGAGAGACGCCGTCACGTGGAGCGAGCGAACCAATCACAAGACCTGACGCGTGGCTGACGTACTTGCGAGTCTGTTTTCAACATGGCGGCCGCATCATAAACTCTCTCATACTTCAGCTAAACAGGAAACACTAAAATATGTTTCTGGAAACATGTGAGGTGAGAAATAGACACAGTAACATAATATTGATCCATATTTGATCAGGTCTGTCTAGAGGGCATCTGTAAGTGTTGCAATGCTGCCATCTGCTGGACGTGACGTGTTACTGACTGCAGCTGCACGTGTGAACAGTGAGAAAGGTTTTCCCAGTAATTTACTGGGAACTATGTGTGAAAGAGGCTTTTGTTGCCAGTTTTTTTTTTTTTTTTGAGTAAGGAACTGATAACATTGGAGGAATATGAATATGAATTACTGATGTTATTGTAGTTTTTATTAATCGATTAATCGATTAATCAAACGAAAGAAAAATAATCAAATATTTTAATAATTGATTTTCTGCTTTATATCATAAACATGTTTGGGTTGAAGATACCTGAATATGTTCTTATATTAATGGACAGTTTTTCATCATTTTTTCACATTTCATAGACTAAACGATTAATGAGTTAATTGAAAAATTAAGTAGTAGATCAATAAAGAACAAATTGTTAATTGCAGCTTTAGTTCTTTTATATTTTCATGATTTTTACACCTCATATGTTGCAATATGATTATTTATTACGAGCACATTTTAAATATTCTGGACAGTTTGTAACTTTTTCTCTTTTATATGTTTAATTTCCAAGATGATCACAACAGTAAATAAAAACTTTATTTGACGTTTCTTCACGACGGCTGACTGATGATTCACTGTCAGGTCAAAGACACTGAGCACCAGTTCAATACTATTCATTGATTATTAATTAGCTGCATTAACAGAAAACAGACACGTCTTAGTTAAACCAATTAAAATGAAGGCAACAGTTCATTTTTTAATGCAGACACATCTGGATCTCTGATATTTAGCCACATGTTTGTTTAGTGCTGCTGTGTAATAAAACATTAAAGGGTCATCTATACGTTATCATGTTTTCTAAATAAGAAGAGAAACGCTCGTCTTCAGGAACGACGTACGATAGATCCGTCACTACACGGTTTCTGTTAATCTGTCTGTTATCATACTCGTTTATGTCTGAGGGTTTGTTGGTCATCTGAGCAGAGAAACAGATGAATCTGATTCTATGTGTAGAAATGATTAAAGACTGTTGCAGAGAAACACAAACTGCTCCGTATGTTTCGGTTCTATAACTCAAGAATGTTTGAAAAGAGAAAAATATTTAATGAATAAACTGCTGACGGCTGTTAAAGAGACTCTTAAACCAGGAAATCAGAGGAGAGACTTTAAACGTCCACATTTATAACAGTAACAGCAATAAATCATCATAAATGAGTTCACTGTGTAAAAACACATAAACCTGATTTTATTTATCTTACATGTTACATTAAACACATCAGTTGAGCTTTAAATGGTCACGATGTCGAACAGCAAAATCTTTTAATACAGAATATAATTTTACATTTATTTAATAGTTGTAAGGTTATTTTCATTATTTTATACTGTTATCTTATATTTCATACTTGGCTACATAGTATCCATGGTAACGATGCAGCTATAAAGCTCGTTACCGTGGGAACCAGTCAGACCAGGTGAGTGTGTGACTGTTAAACCTGTAAATAATAATAATAATGTACAGCTGACCTGAGATAGACTTTATTACTGATTATAATCTATGATTGATCTGTATCAATAATCTGTAATATAGTGAGTTATTGATCCTGGTTGAGTTTAGACCGTCGATCCTGTTGTTTGTTATTTAACGGTTATTAAGCTTCGTCACAGAAAACATTTATTAGTTTTATAAGTTTCCTTTGATTCTGATTTTATTGATGTTAAATAGTTTTACAGACCGAGTTCGTTTCCCTCAGATACTGAAGTGATTATAAGCAATAAACAGACGTCATTGAATCAACTGACGTTACTGTCAGCTGTTAGTCCACCATCATCATCATCATCATCATCATCATCATCATCATCATCACAACACAATGCAGAGACTGCAGGCTGTCAC